>NW_009726470.1:69710-85091 GCF_000703405.1 Apaloderma vittatum | reverse complement strand
TCCCAGGAGAGACCAAGAGAGAGCAATCTTACACTTGAAGAAGGTAATTTGAATTGGATGTGAAGTTGTTACTAATTTAATGTTTATCCAATAACAAGGACTTTGCAAAACCCCTTACCTTTTCATGAGCCTCAGGTAACACTGTCAATTCATAATTGCTATGATCCCTTTATCCTCTAGTTTAATAAATAATTTACCTAAATTATTAAAATGAAAATTTCAACATTATTAAAAATTAACCAGGTTAAATGAGCAAACAGTAAATAGTGCTGGGCTTGTCCTGCGTGACAGGAGTCCGCAGCTTTTATTGTCTTTTTCCCAGGCGCAGAGAGTACATTTCTCTCTCCCTCCCTTCTCTGTCTGCCATTCTACTGCTCTACTCTTGTCTTTCACAAAATCCTCTGCTTGATACTAATTTTCTTCACAGCCTGTTTCGTCTCTGTGTCCTCTTCTCCACTGTTGGTTTACTCTTCCTTCCCGTGAACCTTCCCCATCCCTGCCGTGGCACCAGGCATCCGTCTCCTCTTGCACATGTCATTCTGCACACATATGTAGCACAAGATGCCTGGCCAGCCTTTTTGTGCTTTCTCTCTGTGATCCATGCCTGGCAATCCCATCTGATGCCAAGAGGACATAGATCCAGGAGAATACACAATCTCCAAAGAGCGGAGAGTTTGTCAGGTCTTCAGGATACAGGCTGCTTCCATTCATGAAAAATTTATTGAAATCTGACTGCTCTTAAAGGAGCGCAGCTCTGTCATTTTTAATTGAAATGTTCAATTTGCCCAAAATGAAGTGCTCCATCTTTCAGGCTGTATCTCTTGCCAGATTTTTTTCCTTCTCTGTAATTACTGCTGTATGAACTGCTCCTTCTGCTGTTTTCTGGCAGAATTTCTCCTTGACTTAAAAGGGTTCCCCCTCCCTCCAGGTTTCATCCCATCCATTTTCCCCTTCAGCACATGGGAGTCCTGGAAATGGCTTTTTCTCCTGCTTGACATTTTTCACCCAGAACATTTGCACCAGTGCAGACCTCGAGGCACACAGCTGATCTTTTCCTGCAGACCTGGGAGAATTAGGCACCCAGCTCCTGCTGAGTTTCTGTAAAGAGCTTAGTGCCTGCAGAAACGCCAGCAAGCCTGTCCATACCTTCTCCGGGGTGCCCATAAGACTATTATGCATCCCCTGAAGATATCTGGGCACTGACAGGCAGATGTGGGCTTCTAAATGTGCTCTAAGAACACTTTTTTTTCTGCTGTTGAAAGACCACAAAGGGAGTAAGGCACCATTTGCAAGCAAAATACAGCTTTGTAGACAGGCTCCTTCCTATCCCACTCTAAGCAGCCCTCATGTAGTACTCATCACTGTTGCAGCTCTTCTTAGGATGGAAAGTGAGTTAAAAAAAAACCACCTGCATGCAAAAGCAGGATGAGCCAGGAGAACCCAGCTGCAAAATATCCAGGAGACTGTACCTCAAGTGCCTGCTCCTACGGCACAACCCATGAGGTGACGCCCAGAGAATGCAGTCAAAAGTGAAGGCAAATGGATGCACTAAGGCAGTGGTGAGACCCGGAGCCTATAAAACATGTGTCCATGGGGAACGTGGCAGTTATTGACTGCACTGTCACATGGCACGGCCCTTTCCTTCCACAGTCAAGGCTGGTATCTGAATTACTTTGGATTTTAACCACAATTAAAGAGCTAATCAAGGTCAACAGCTTCCTTCAAATACAGTTTAGTACAAAATCCTAATGCAGGAATTACACAAATTGATACTGTCAATATAATGGATTCAAACCAATTGTGTTAAACAAGGTTGTATCAAGTCTGCGCTCTGTATTAGGTGAGGGCTAATTCTGTCTAGCAGCAGTGGAGGAGAACAGAAAAACAGATACATCAAGCCTTCACAGTCTAGATTTATTACTGAGGTGGTTTATACACCTCTCAAAGAATTCATTAGTCTAAGAAAATAGTGCATTTCCGAGGATTTGGTTCCATTCAGAAGGCAGAACGCTCAAAACTGAAGGCATGCATATTGTTCTAATATGTAGGAGTCAGAACCAAGCACCAGTCAAGAGAAATTATGAGCCTGGAGAATAAACCTAAGCAACAGTCCTTGGTGAAAAAATGTGGTGACAAAAGACTCTGCTCAGGTACCCAAAATGTATTGCACTACTCGAGACATCTTAAAGTATCCAAGATACCAGGCATGGCTGGAAGATGTGAAAAGAGACCTGTACAAAATCCATGTTCTTCTGGCATGGCAGGTACTCTGGAGCTTCTCACGTGGACCCTAAGAGATCTAACCTTCTCACATCAGGTGACATCTTATTTGCTTTTCCTCTGAGGCACTTAAGGTTTCACCAGCACCAATTGCTTTGACATCCCAGGTGGTCCCTCTCCAGGAGGCAGAAGCCCTACTGCTCCCCGTGAGGCATGTGGAATTAGAGACACAGCCACCAAAACTCAGTGAATCAGCAGTGCTTTTTTTTCTCCCTGTATTGTTTTCCACCCAGATTCCAATATTTCTAATGTAAAGGGGTTTCTGGGAGGATGAACTGGCACTTTTTTCTTAATTGAGGCTAATGGTATCCCCAAAGTGGCGAGACCCAAAAAGAGAGAAGGGCTTTCTCCAGGGAATGGGGGACAACAAGGGCTGCAGTACACTGCTGCTCAGGAGAGGAGAGCTACAGATGGTGGAGCTCCTGTAAATGGGAAAAGAAAATCTCTGGCCAAAGAGCTACTGATGTGAAAGACAAGGGTTGGAAAAATGGCACCTGTTGAAGAATCAGCCTAGCTTGCGAGCTGAAGGTGGTTCCTTTATCCCTACAAGTAATGGGACATTAGATCCCAGTGGAAAGTTTCTTCCCAGCCTTGTAGTTTTCCCTTGATCTCAGCGTCCATTTTTTGACTTCTCAGAGGAAACAATGTGGAGTGACCTCAGCCCTCACTCCCATCCTCCAACCTGCTTTGGAAGTGTGGGAGAGGGTCAACCTTTCCGGGGTCTGTGTGAAAGAAGCTAAATGGGAACATGAAGGTGGTAATGAAGTGGAAGCAGAGCAAGGAAAGCCTCGCTGATGGATTATTAAGCACTGTCAAAGTTTCAGCAGAGTGGAAAACTTGGAGGCTGGATTGAGTAGTAACCCATGAAAAATCACCTCTTCCTTTTCCTGTTCATGGCAGGGCAGCGTGTCCAGATCAAAGCCGCCCATCAGCGCTCGGCCACAGTCGCACAATTTACGAGGCACTGGGGCACCAGCCCATTAACAGCCCTGGTAATTCATTGCAAGGGCAACAGGAGGTGTAAATCCCCTCCCTTCCAAACTTACACATTTACCTAATTGTACTCCCAATTGCTGGACCTGGACATCAGAGAGGCTGATATTCTGAATGAGAAGGGACATGAGATGTGTAGCATGGAAGGAGAGGAGACTAACGAGAGAGTCTGGGGTGGTCAGCGTGGGTGGGAGAGGCATGACCCAAGAGGCAGACCCTCTTTCCTTTGCACCCATTAAGTAGCAGAAAATCTCATTGGTTTTAATTGCATTTTGACCTTCCGGAGTTCCTCTCGGCTGTTTCCCTTGGGATCGGCGTTGGAGAAGGAGCATACTTTGTGCACACAGGCAGCTGGGAGGCCTCTGCATTTGCTCGAGGTTTGTGAGACATTGGGCTCTACGTGCATGGCAATCCCTGCTGCCAGCAGCTGGTTCAGAGGCTCAGCAACACCAGAATCATTGATTGCAGCAGGCAACAGCAGCTGAGGGGAGATACAAAGTCCTGACATGCTTCAGAACCTCTAGATCTAGCAACCCCTAGATGAAGAACATTTATCTATCACTACATCACTTTACTAGTGGTACTCAGACATACTGTCCTCTCTTATAATCTTCTGCAATGTACCCACATTGAAAAATAGCTTCACAGAATGCAAATTATTCGTTGTTCTCCAGAGATAACAAAGATCAGATTTACCCTTTGTTTTCTTGCTTCTCACTATCCATTCACTCTTGCTCTCTTTGTCTTTAGTCTCTCCTTAGTCTGCCAAGTCCCCTTTTAGACTTCCCATCACCATTTCTCACGTTGCTCTCTATTTTCCTTTCTGCTCTTTCATGCTTGGGTCCAGCTGTTTCTGGTTTTCAAAAAGTCCCCCTCAGTTTGTTCTTCGCTGACTTTGCACATTCTTCTGTTATTCCCTGTGTAAACGCTCAACTCCGTAAGGTTAGCTAATATTTGATATTGGAAAACTTGCCCTCAACCCTATGAGTAGGTTTAAAACATCTATCTATTTACAAGAAAACTTTGAATGTGGGTTTTCCGCTCCCACAATCTGTGCACTACAGCTAAATCCTCATTAGAGACACTTGCCTTTAGGAGCAGCAGTGGAGACAAATAGGCTCTGATGGGAGGCTCACCAGTCATATTCAGTAAATGAGATAAAATAGCCAGATTAGTAGAGTGTTTTCTTGCAAAAATCTTTTAAAATTCCCTAAAAAATGGTGTTTTAAAAATGGGTTCCTCCACAGTTTCTTTTCTGTCATTTTTAAGTTACAGCTCATCATTTCTTTTTGAATGAAATGTAGAAATGGAATTCCGTGATCCATTTTCTTTTTCATACTCTGAAGTTCACAAGAAATACAACTCATTTCCCAACTGCTGCTGCCATGCTCTTGACCCCATGGTCGTGGGAGCCAGTAGATGTGCCTGAAAGAGAGGAGAGCGCTGGTTCGGCTCAGAAGGGGACAGAGCAGCAACCAGCCACATGGAGACAAGGTCAGAGTGTTTCCTGTTCCTCCTCAAGGTATAAACACTGGCCCTTAAAGCATGGCCAAGAATGAGAACCTTTGCTTTAAAGATAACCAGAAAGGGGGTAAATGGAGAGGAAGTGCTTGAGAAGAAGCTGGTTTAGCTGGGAGAAAAGGGCATTGTTTGGACAATTTGGAAGGAATCTATGAGATTCGGGTTAATAAACGCTTGTGAGTCTTGAAAATGTGATTAGGCAATTCAGTGCTTTCTAGGTGAAAGAAATTAATTTCAGGTTAAGAGGAAGGGATATAGAAATGTAGAAATTTCATGGTCTACTTGTAGTAGAGGAAAGGAAAGTTAGGACACTTCGCCAGCCGCGACTTACTAGAAAGCAGATCTCAGCCTCGCATGCAACTTGTCCAGGGTGGAAGGACACAGGAAAGAGATGAGAAAAGGTTCTGATGGCTTGTCTGTGTTATTTTCCCAGAAGGAGGTTCATAAATGTTCTTAGATGTTGCCATGGGAGTTACAGCCAATTTAGGACTCAGGGTTATGGTTCATTCCCATCTCTAAGGCAGATGGTTTGTCTTTGCCAATAAGAAGGCAAGAGGAGTGATGAGATGAAACCCTTCAGCAGACAGGGGAAAATGAAATAGGGCCATCAGATGCCAAACCTTTGATATTGCACAGAAAAGTCCAGTGTGTGAAATGGCAGAGCCTTCACCAGGTCTTGCAACACATGTGAAATCCATCAGGGTCACCGTTCCCGTGGTGTTCTGTTGTCTGAGCCATAACACAACACCCTACGGGGAGGGAAAGGCATCCTGTGGGCAGGAGGAAGAGCTATCTGTGCTTTTAAGAGGTTGGCTGGGAATTAAGAGAATACTTCATGGTGGTTACACTCTGAATTTATAGTTTCCTCCTCTTGCTTTTAAATGTTCTCCTGCCAAATTACCTATGGTTTATCCCATAACTTCAAGCTGCCCTGTGGTCTGACATGTCCCAGCACCACTTGGGACATATGAAAGAATACAAAACAATCTGTCAAAGCAGAGAAGGGCTGCACAGCGGAATGTAGATTATTTTCAGGACCTAAACCCTAATTGTCCAGACTTGGGTCAGGATTTGGCAGATTTGCCCTCTTATGATAGGGCAATGGTGTCATTTAGATACAGATTAGTTTTTTTTTTATTCTGAAAGTGTGACTTTGAAAAGCATTGTCAAGATGCTTTTGGCTGCTGAGTTCAGCAAACATCTACTGCCTATTAACTAATCTCTCTGTCTTATCAGTTAGAGGTCTGAGCTATTCTTCAGACATCTGTTCTCAAGAGACAGAAGAAGAAGGTTCATCATCAATATCTCCCAGAGCTTCAGAGCACAGTAGGACTGCTGGCCATTCATTACTTGAAGGTGAGTAGCTGCCCCAGAGTCAAGGGTTTGGGAATCTATGTAAAATTTTTTTTTGGAAACCTGACCGTATTCTGTGGATGCCTGAAAGCTTGAGTGGCTTTTACAGAGCTGTCTAGGGAAACCCAAAAAACAGCAGTGGGCAGACCAATTTCAGAAAGCGGGGAGAGATCTGGGAAATTTAGATGGGAGGGAGCCAAGTGTGCAATAGAAAAGGAGATCTAGTGTACATGAGAGCGACCACCGCCACTGCATCATTTCACTCACAGCAGACCTCTTTCAAGAGTAAGCACAAACAGTAAGATGTTAAGATGATGCCGCAGCACACATGAAGGATTCCCAGGGCATAATGGATTAATTTTCCCCCTGCTTTCTGAAAGCAGAAAGCATTTCCTAATCATGGACGCTCCTGTTGCAGTCAGTCTCTGTGCCATCGTCTGGCCTTCAGAGCAGACCCTCAAAATAAAGGCCATGTACTCACAATAGAGAAAGTCTTCTGGTAGCAGAGGAGAAAATAAAGCCTTCGCTACAGGTGGCGCTGTTAACATTACTTTTATTTTTAGAGAGTTAGTCGGGGCATATAACGGCTTGTCTGCGTGTCCTCAGGTCTGCCTCCGTCTTTATTAAGGTTTTTTCTCATGTCCTAGGCTGTGTCTCCCTCTGTGCCTCCGCAACTGACCCACCTCTCCTTCCATCCCTGTCTCTTCCTGGAACTGAGGAGCACAGGAGCTGAGGCTGCCGTGTGTGGGGCTCCAGCAGAGCAGTTCCCTGCCACATGTGTCCTCACCAGGAGCAGAAACGCAAACCCAGCGGTGGGAATGAGCTGCCTTTTCTCTCAGCTGCCCTCCCTGAAGCTCTGTTCCAGCAGCCCACCTCACTGGCTCTAAAACAATTAAGAGGTATGAAGTTTCACACACTCCAGCAGATACAGGCAGCACAACTCATCTGTTACTGCAGCCCCAGCGCACAAGGCTTTGTAACTATGTGAGCAATCCTGAACTTGGCAACCCCTCTTTGACCTTTGCCTGAGAGTAGGGTCATCCCCAATATCCGGGTTGGATGCTGATTGAGCTTGTATACCAGCCTCTTTAGCTGCAGAGCAGGGAACCCAAGCATCCCAACACAGCACGTCACCTGCCCACTCAAGCATTAAACATTAATCCCGATAGGACTTTTACTCCTCCGTTTCTGAGGTGGAAGCAGATTAGGAATTTGATCTCCTGAGATTACTGCGTGAAAGTCACCCTTGAATAGGTTCCCTGAAGGCTGTCCGTCTCTGGAGTTTTGCCTTTCATTAGATGCTGCTGCCCTTCAGGTTTGATTTGGGGGGGAGGGGGGGTTTGAGGATTTCTACTTTCGCCTCCTGGGAGATTGCAGGGGGACCTGGATCCCAGGCTGAAAATCTGGGGGAACCCCAGCGAGACCTCCCTTAAAAACACAGTGCCCACACTGTGGGTCTCCATGGCCAGAGGAGAGCTCAAGGGTCCTACTGGGACTGTGAGAAGGCCATAGCTGCAGGAGTAGAAGCAAACACTGCATGCAGTAGTGGCTATTTTACCCTCTGGGCAGGTTGAAGGAATAAACACCAGGGCTGGTATAAAAAGGCTCATCTGAGGTGGGCACAGGGCCAGATCTGACAAAGGAGGTTGGGTGAAAGCAACGTGGCATGGAGAGCAAGGTCTTCTCTCAGCTGTGGGGGCCCACATTCCTGTCCTTGCAAGCTCTCTGCAATTCCAGACTGTCACTGTGGCCTTCAGCCCACGGAAGTGCTGCAGACCAGTGGAAGGAGAAGTCCTTCCCTACCTGCTCACTATTTCGTGCTTCACACTCTGATGTTAGGTCAAAGCAGCTAGTCACAAACCCTCCAACTGCCTCCACTGCCTTGCTTTGGTCCTGCCACGCTGGAGGTAGTGAGCCCATACCCAAAGAGCTCGCATGAAGTCAGGTCAGGTCAGGTCCCCTGTGGGGTGTCCCCAGCTTCTCCTATTGCTATGTGTTGCTGTATGAGTGGAGAAACCCATCGATCCCGTTCCTGGCTGTGCCTGGTGGGGAGGTGGCAATGCCGACCGTGATGCTGTTTAATTCACGTTGCTGTTCTCCACCGACAGCACCTCTCGCAGGGGATTGCAGAGTAGCCAGCATGCCGTGGTTGGATTGAGCAGACAGATTTAATTAAGTTGCGATTTAATTACCTATCAGCATCCCTATTTAATAAAGCTCAGGAGAATTTTAATTTTTAAAAAAATAATAATAAATGATACGGCCTGTCACAGAGCAATAGTAACAGCACTCGGTCCAAGCCGGATGGCGTTGCAGGAAGCATCCCTGCCCTGTGGGGACGAGGCAGTGGGATGTGGCTGGACTCGGGCAGAGACTGTGAGAGCCAGCACAGATTGTGGGGACGGAACCATGACCTGCCTTGGCAGCCACCATGAAGCCACACACTCGGAGCTCGCCTCCAAGCACTCCGGCTCCTGTTTGCTTGTTTCACCTCTTGTGTGCAGAGATTGAGAGGGACTCATGAGCCCGTGCCCACTGTCAACAGCCCCGTATTTTCCTGAATATGGTTTGTCATTTTTGCCATCTGCTGAAGCTTTCTGCCTCCAACGGGAGGTGGGCTCTTGTGGTGGCTGGCATGTCTCTGATGTCCTTGTCAGGCAGCAAAACCAGAGTGGGAATTCTAGTTGGGCTTGCCAGTGGGGTATTGAAAACTCCAGGAGAGACCCAGTTAGTTACTTTAACCAGAGGTTTACTTTTGACTCACTAAGACAAAGCCAAAGTGCAGATCCTTGGCTGTATGTGATGCTCAGTATCATCAGGACTTGGGGACTTTTGGAGGAGGCACTTTGCTTTGGCTCCTCTCGGAGCAGCTAGTGGCCACGTACAGCGAAGAGGAGAATTTTCACCAAATAAGATATTCATCCACTTCGGCATTTAGCCACTATCTCTTCCCAAGCCCCTCCCAGTCTTGCTAACTTGCACACAACATTCATCTCATTGTTTTGCTGAGGCTGTTTCCCAAGGGTTCAATCGTGTTTGAGGTTTTATTTCTTTTGGGTGAGACCCAGCCCTGCTGCAAGCAGCCATGGTCGTTATCCCGTGGTGAGACACATCAGCTTTACATGAGCTCTGTTGCTGGCCAGGGACCTTCTCGTCTTTATTACCAGTGGGGACAGGTTTCTTATTTTGCCATCTGTGTTCATCCTGTTTTCTGTTACAGAGCTTTTCTTTAATGGACACTCACCCGGGACCTCTGCATCTTGCAGCATCCCATTGCATCTCCCCACTGATGCAGAAATGTTGACACCAAGTTTAGCACTTCTTGAACTATGATGTCGGTAAACACAGTGTAAAGGAAGCAGTGTTTATAAACAGGGAAAAAAATGAAGGGAAGCCCAAACCTTTCCCTAGTCACCAGCATCACACCTGAGCTCTACAACACCTCCAACGACATCATATATCCATATGTGCTTCCCACCTGCGTCTGGGACATCACATACGGCTTCCTCAGCTCTTTCTCTGGCCACTAGAATTAGGACACTCATTTTTAGATACTCCTCAGTTAAGTGTAGTGGGTATCCTCACTCCATCCCGCCCAGAAAGCCACTTTCCAACAGGGATAACAGCCCAGATGCAGAGAAAGAGACCTTGATATTTCTATTGTTTCATGGTAACAGCTCCTGTCCTGAGACCCCGGGCCTGACAGATTGACATAACAGGTTAATAAGTGCTTTCCACTTCTCCTAAAGGCTAATTAAATATTAATCCACTTGGTGAGGTCAGCAAAAATAACAAACAATTGGCAGAGCGAAATTCGTTTAATTAATTCTCCTGTGGAGGTTTTTCAAGCATCTTCCTCCCCTGACACACCACTGCCTCGGCTACGGTAACCTAGAGTGAAATCAGACCTTATTGGTTCTGGGCCTGCTTTTCTCAGATATTTAATTTTGCTTCATTTTTTGTTTGTTTTTTTTGTTTCTGGATGCTTGTCAGGTATTTCTCAGGGCCCTAAGCACAGTGATGAAAGGAGAAAAGAAAGAAAGGAATGCAGAAGTAGGGTGCAAAGATGAGGAAGCTGGCCAAAAACTTCTTAGAAGGCTACAACATTCAGCTGCCAAAGCCGTACTCATAATGGCATCTCCAGCACCCTGTACCCTCCAGTACTCCCAAGTCAACCTGTCTGTCCTTTGCTTCCTTGTCACCCTCTCCAGGAGGGTAGAGGAGAGCCCCCGTGTCTCTGTGTGCCATGAGCACCCACAGCTCCTGAACCTCTTCATGCAGCCACACACTTGAGCATCTTTTCTCCTCTTGCTATCAGTTTCTTTAAGGATAACTGCAACAGAAAGCCTTGAACATCCTTTATGGTGACCGGCTTGGTCTTTCAGAACAGGCTCATTTCCAGTGTAATGAAATTCATCTGACTAACGATCCTTATTCTAACAGTCCTACAGCAAGACCCCATTTGCTTTGGCAATAGCTCTATCAAAGCACATCCCTGCATGGTTTGCTCTGGAGACAGTACTCTTGTTGTCTTCTGTGCCCACCGTCCCTAACATGAGCTCGTCATTGGCTTACTCAGCGTTATTCTTCTCACCTTCAAAGACAGTACTCTTGTTGTCTTCTGTGCCCACCGTCCTTAACATGAGCTCGTCATTGGCTTGCTCAGCGTTATTCTTCTCACCTTCAGAGAATCTCCCTAGAAGTCCTGCCCGTTGGTGTCCAGGTCCATTCTGAACATTTCTGGATGCGGCACCTTGCTGCACTCTGGCAAATGAACACTGCATTTGTGTTCGTGCACTCACTCATTCCTCCACACCACAACTGACACAGACGCAGCAGCTGGAAACAGGCAAGGAAGACTGAAGACTGGGAATTCCTCCTGTCTCTGCTAGAGGACAGACCCATTACAGAAGTAATTTCTTGAGTGACCTTTGTCTCCTCTGTCGCAGCCTTTGTGCTGCCACATGCCCAGCATGCTGAGCGGGAGCACAGTGCTTGGGGCGTCTCTCACTGCGGAAATCACCCAGGGAGTGCCCCTTAGCCTTGCTGGGGGTGGAGTGAGGTGCAAGGGGAGCAAATCATCTCAGCCAGCCTTTAGATAAGCCCTTAGGTGCCTTTCTCACAGCTGTATTCTTGGGAATGAGAGGGAAAGGGGTGATGCAGAAGACTGTGCAACTGGGGAGCAATGAACAACTCCAAGAAGAAAACCAGAGCTTCCTTGCCTCCAAAATGCACTCTTAGGAACAAATAGCAGAAAGTTCCCGAGGAAAGGGATTCAGGAAAAATAAGTCTTCATTCACTGGTGCTGCACTGGGTCTGTCTCCAGCTATTTCCCCAAGCATCTTGTGTGTCTGGAGGAAAGTGGCCACATGGACACTCTGTGGCTCATTTCCCGGTGCCACAAAACTCAACCCAAGCTCACCTCTCAGCATGATGACAGAAAGCATCTTTGGATGTAGAGCCTTCCAGGCATCAGCCCAGACTTGGAGACAACTGAGGGAGAGTGGGGAAACTTTCTCTGGATTACTGCTTTAGTTCCATTTTAATTTTTTATTTATCTGAAAGTGGCACTGGAAGGGTTTTCAAAGTGAGTCTAAAGTAATTAGGTGCTCCTGCTGATGGATTGCACTGGAGAGACATGGGGATTATTTATTACAAAGTCACTTGCTGGAAAGGTTAGAGGCTGAGAAGTAATTATTTTTTCCTTTTCTTCCTTTTTTTTTTTTTTTTAAGTGGAGGAATCAGCAGGGGAGAGCAGCTAAAGTTCCTCTGTGAAATATTCCCTCCTGGCTAAGTTCTTCTTTTGTCCCTTCTCCCATGGTGACAGATGGGACAGGGCCCCCACGGAGAACGTAAAACAGGAGTTCATGAAGCCTTAGCTGCTGGAAGTGAGTTTGGGGTTGAGACCACTGCCCAGCACCTACCCTTCTGCACCAGGGACACTTAGGAGTTGCCCACTCTTTGATCTCAGCATGTCCTACCTGCAGCCAGGGTCAGTTTTGAGGCTGCCCAGCTCACCTAACCAAGCCCAAAAAGGCTGTGAGGAAGGCTGGTTCACACGGCATGTCTGGCACACGTCTGGTGGATGTTTTGAGCAATACCAGGAGGATTTAACGCTTCCAGCAACCTCAGCTGCCTCCTCCTCTCCTGCCTTGTAATCTACGCCTAGGATGGGAATTGAATCCAAAGAAATGCTATCCTCGACCTTGAAAAACAAAGCCTGGCTTGGCGCAGTCTACAGATGAATATGCAACAGCCCTAATCAGGAATCCTTTGTCAGAAAGGGGATAATTGTGGCTAAAAACATGTTAGTGTAGTGCCGGATGTTCAGTCTTCTAAACAGCTTATAAAATCAGGGTCCCTTTTTGGTGGGAAAAGCTGAGTGAACAAAGACATGCTCAAGCAATTAGTCACTGGAGAATTCAATTCCAGCCGGACAGCGTTAGTATTGCGTAAACAGCACAAAGTCTCGCGGCGTTTGGAGCAAGAGCCTGGGCTGGAGCCAGGAATCAGAGGATGGTCTCAGGGGTGTGGTGTTGACACAGAGAAGTTGGGAGGATTGAGCTTTATCAGCTCTGCTCTGTTTGTGTTCTTTAAAAGGTGCCCATTGCCATGGTGTCTGGGCATGTCTTATCCCGGCTTTAGAGGGGCTGGCTATCTAAGATCAAAAAAATCCAAACCCAAACCTGAATAACCCTCATCCCCTTGTGGGGGTCAGTCAGGTTTTAGGTGAGAAATGGTATGAGCTGCTCAAGGCCAGGGAGGAGCAGGTATTGGTGCTGGGGCTGATGTTGAGGAGCCCCCAAGCCCTGTGCTCCCACTGTCCAGCTGCATTTCCAGCCAGCGCTGGCTGTGCATCGACACAGCCCTGGGAAGACCCTGACTGTGGTGTCACCACCTTGCACTAGTCCCATTTCCCCAGGGTGCCTGGCTAGGGACACAGCCTGTGTTCCTGGGGCTCACTGTCCATGGCTGGCCTCCAGGCCACCCAGGCAGAGCTCTCCTCTGACAGCAGCGACCCCTGGCTCATGGTATTTATAGATCCCATCCATGTCCTCAGCTAGGAAAGCATCTGTAATCTTTTACAGATGTTGGTGAGAACAAAGCCAGGCAGTGACTCAAAAGGACTGCCCAGCAGAGTAATGGATGGAGACCTATTTCTTATTCACCTCTGACCTTCCTCCCCCTTTTCGCTCTTCCTCTTTCCCAGGAGACTCATCGGGGCCTGTGTGGTGCTCTAAAACCTTCCCTCGGACAGGCACTTGTCCCCATTCCTAGCAGAGGGAGTCTCAAGAAACTGTCCTTCCTCTTACCCAAAAGGGGTGGGAAGGTCTCTTGGAAATTCCCAAAGCCATGTGAACGAAGGAGGAAGATGCCTCTCCACTACAACGAAGCATGCAGCTCCTGCCTGGTGGGCTGGCTGCTCCAGCAGGTACAGCCACACCAAGGTGTTCCCTGACAGCACTTCGGGGGCTTCAGAGCCAGGTAGCACCCACGCCACCCTGGCTGTATATGCATATCTCCTGGCTTTCTTGCACAACAGGGTGTTTCACCTTCCCCTAGATCCTTATATTATCATCTCAGATTTTCTCCTCCAGTTGTCGATATCTCCTGTGCAGGAAGAAAAATCTTTGCTGATCTCTTCAGCATCCTTTCCCCCTTTTAATTCACCATCCCCAATTTCCTCCTAAACTCTTGGTTTAAAGCCCATGTCCAAATTCTCCCTTCTTTCCCCTTTGCTTTTTTTTTTCCCCCTTTCCCTTTCTGGACCTTTTCTGTTCCTTCCTCCAATTTTCTCCTTGCCCTGGCCCAAATCCCACCTTGCCTTCTGCATGGGGATGCAGGTACTTGGCAGTGCCAGCACAGGGCCACCCAGCTGCCCCGGGGTCTGGCGGAGCATGTCCTGTCCTCGTTTTCAGGTCGACATCCGGTCTGCCAGAAACCCAACTGCTTGCCTGGCAAAAATCAAAGTGTGAGATCTGATTAGAAATTTACCTGCCTGGATGCTGTCATCTTCTCCTCTGCCATTGCCCAGGATGTCAGCCCCTTCTTTGGGTTGGGCAATAAGCTCATCGACTCACACCCCAAGCAAGTGAACTCAGAATAGCGCTGGCAAGAGGCATGAGGCAGCTCAGTGCAAAATGAAGAATGCAGAGCTGCTGGACATAGTCTTCTGGCAGCACCGAGGGGAAGGGCGGGTTTGTTGGCTGGAGAGGTTTGACTGGGAAGGCAGCGCCGGCTCCCGTCCCCTCTGCACTTAATTGCACAAGCGTTTGCAGCCAAGCAACCTTTTAACGAGCATCTGATTCATAACACGTGCATTTTCCTTGAATCACTGCTAGAAATAACTTAGAGGTCATATATCCTGGCTGACCACCTGCTGAGCCGGGCGTAGTGTTTAGGGGCTCAGCTATTTCATGTGTTTTGGAGCCACGTGGGAGCACGCTGAGCAGCTCCCTGGCTGGCAGTCCTGGCCAGCTACACTGTGCTACAACTGCGTTTCGTTTGCTTTTAATTGCGTCTTCTGTGGCACCTTATGCTGTCCAGAAAACCCACTATCAGGAACTGAGGCAGCACATTGAGGGAAGCCAGTTCCTCCTCTTGCTTTGCTCAAGTCTCAGATCTTTTACTCCAAAAGGTACCCACGCTGACGCCTTCCTCCTCACCGCGGTGTGGCCTCTCGGAGAGCCGAGCAGGAATTTGCACTTGGAATTTCCTACAAGGATAAAGTTACTGTGAGACCCCTACTGAAGCTGGACTGCAGGCAAGAGGAGCCCTTTGGAGACGCTTTACGTGTGCCAACCCCCTCCATGGGGAGGGAGACAGGACGGACAGACGGACGGGTGGGCAGTGAGTTGGCAGCGTTTGGCAGAACGTGCCTTTGTGCTGAGCAGGCGCAGGACCAGCCGAGGCCCTTTTAATGAGTTATTCCGGTCAGGGCAGCCAGCCGAGACAATATTCACATTGATGCTTGGGTTAATGGTGCTTCCAAACTCATGGCGGGGAAGAGGGGGGTGCGCCTGCCTGCACGTGGCAGAGCCCAGCCACCGGCGTGGGGAAAGGGGCGGCTGGAGTAAGAGGACGAGCTGGAAAAGGAGGTGTCTCCTCCCATCGCGATGTCTGTTGAAGGGGGCAGACCTCCCGCTTTCACTGTCCTCTGATTTTGTTATGGTAGTTTTTTTTCCCCTTCCACCAGCCCCTTCTGGTGTGGCTGGGGGCCATTTTTTGTGGGGG
>NW_009726470.1:57008-69699 GCF_000703405.1 Apaloderma vittatum | reverse complement strand
AGCCGCTGAGCAGCCAACGCGGCCGTCGGTGGGGCTTTGTCAGGAACCAAACACAGTAACTGTTTAACGATTTAACTGCACTAATGAATATTGGGCCAGATATTTTCAAGGCCTGTTCAGACTGATTACTTGGAGAGCTGAGTATGTCTACCAATTACCCAGGCAATTAGGCAACTAATTAAACACTTACCCTCAGCTTCATAAACAGAAGAGAGAGAGAGGAAAGAAATGAGGGAGGGAGCGAGCTGGCTCTGGTTTCTGTGAAATATTAGCTGTCAGAAATTGCCGCTTGCAAAGAAAGGTGCACAAAGGCAGATGGATCCGGGCAGACAGAAAGACTGACAGCTTGTGCCAGCGAGCGCAGCCCTCGGACCCCTCGCTTCTCCAGCACCAGCAGTGTGGACGGGTGTGGAGCTGCTGGGTTTACCCAGCCCAGACAGGCAATGGGCTTGAGGACATGTCCAAGCCATCACTCGCTGTCCCTTTTCTGCTCGTCCAGGACCACTAGAGCTGCAGAGCCAGTGCTCATCAACACGCTGTTAGTGGGGAGGGGCTGGGGAAGGTGCTCACCCTGGGGCTGTCCGAGCACCTGGCGGCTTCTGCCCCACAGAAAAATACACGTGGGGAGAGGAGAGAGCAGCGAGATGCAAGGCAGAGCTGCTGGAAGAATTGCTTTGCAATGGAGAACAAGGAGAAATGCGCCCTGAGTGTGCATGCAATAGGGTTTATGCTGGGTTTGTCTCAGAGTCAGGAACGAAAATTTTTGGAGGATATTCAGAAATAAGGCTTTGGGGCAAATTTTGACAAATAGTTCTTGACCAGAAAAAAAATTCAAAACATGGGGCAAAAGGTGGAAATATTTTTATTATTTTTAATTATTTTGCCATACATTTTTCTTTTGAAAGTATGCTTGCCCCTCCATTTTTGAAGACAGATTTGGGAGATTTTCAAGACTGTGTGAAAGTTGTTCTCCTGCATGAAGCCAAGTCATTCCAGTGGCAGTCGAACCTGCTTGGAGCCTCAAGAAGCCACCAGCCATACGCTTCCCAGCAGACTGCAAAGATATCTGTGAATTTTTAGATGTGCCGGGTCTTCTTGACATTTGTTGGTCCACCCAGCTGAAAATCTGAAACCAGAACAGGATCAGAGATGTTTAATGATAAATTATTTCCACATCCCCTGCCTGGCCAGATGAGATCTCACAAAGGGTACATTTTGTGTACTTTTGGGGTATTCTCATGAGGAAAACCCTGAAGTCTCTCTGGATGGAGACACTCTGACAGTGTAGACCTATCTATTCCCTTTTGATACTGTTCATCCTGAAGCGGTGCTGCCTTCTGAAGACCGTAACTAGGTGGATCAGATTGCTTAGGGATAATTCCAAATATTTCAGAGAATAAAATCCGCCCCATGAGGGTAGGATACTACAGAAGCCACCTTGACAAGCTAGACGTTGGTAGTATGGGCAGATGGACTTCATCTCACTTGTGAATATTCAGATATAGATGTACCTTTGCTGAGCACAGTGATGGAGCTGGTAGGAATAACTGGATGTGACATGCGGTTGATAACGCACAGATGGCATTTAACAAGGTAAATGAGTGAGCTGATGGGCTTCACTGGAGCCTTCAGACAAGGCAGAGAGAGAGTTTGCATAGCCCTGGAGTTTGAATGACCTAGAGGTTACTCACAGAAGGGATTTCACTCTGCCTACTCAGATGGCACATCTGGGTTCAAGACAGCTATAGCTGCCTATTTCCTCTTTCTGAGCCCTCCAAGATTTTTTACTCTTTGGCATTGTAGTCCTTCCAAAATAGGCCATTACTGTGCGTTCCAGGAGGGCTGGATGCGGGAGAGATGTGTTTCATTGCTGGGCTCCTGCCTCACAACCTCCTTCCTCTGGGCTGCCTGCTCAGGCAGCTGAATGTGGTTCCTGGATGTGCATCCCAACTTTCTAGAACCGCTGCTGCCTTGTTCTCTGATCCTTTTGCAGCTCACTTCTCCTCCACATTATTGAAATTCCCAGATGTACACGGTGGGGAAAATAACCCAACTTTGTATAATGCCCATACTGAACGTAACCATCACTGATGGGCTGCTTTTATTCAGATCTCCTTTGCTAAATCTTTTTTTGTTTTTTCTCCTAGTGTGCACTAATTTCCAAATCTTAAAGGTTTTCAGTCTCTTTCTGGTGCCTTCACTCTCCACCTTTCTGAGATGTAGCCCTGCAAAACTGAGATTTCTGAGGTGCTAGAGACCGCGGTGCTGCTCTCTGGCTTGCAGATGGACAAAAGGTCAATCAGCTGTAGGACACCATGAAAGCGTGGTAGCTCGCTGTCACAGATCAGCCTATAGCAGCAGCATCTGGTGATGCCAGCTTCTCCCTTGCGCTTCATTGGGAGACCAAAATGTCTCCACCTTTGTGTAGGTGGAGCCGTGGCAGAACTTGCTTGAGCTTGTTTTTCTTCCATAAGGAAAGGCAGAAATAGCTTCCCAGTAACAATGGTGTCTCTAACGTACTGTGGGGCTCATTTGGATCCAGGCCCACTGAGGGCAAGGAGAGTTCTCTCACTGGCTCCGGGGAGGCAGGATGGGACCCTTAACTATTACTCCAAGCGAAACAAGTTGTCCTGGTAATTGAGGTAGGTCTGCTCTTGCGCTGGAGAGTTGAAATATTTATTGTGTGAAACATCAGAATAAGGAAAGGAATCTGCTGGGAGCACTTGGTTTGTTCCCGTACAACATGCCCCGAGTCTCTGTTTGAATGCCGGTTCTGTGGCACGGAGACGGGAGCTTGTTTTGATAGTTTCCCTGCATTCAGAGGCATGAACACTTTACAGTTTTCTGTTTAAATGACCCATTTCTGAGAGCGGAAAGCACCAGCCAATAAGCACCTGGGCCCCTCTGTATGTATCCGGAGTTTACAAACCATCCCCACCGATCCGTGGTAGTTAATGGACACTCCTGCTGCTTAGGGGGGCTGGAAAACTGTTCCAGGTGACTACTGGCCTCGCCTAGAGACAGCTCAGTCCCCAGAGGTCTGAGGAGACACATGAGAATGAACTCAGCATTTCTCTCGAAGCATGACGTTGATTAATGACGGTACACGGCTACGTCCCGCTGGCAAGCAGCTCGGTTGATGCAATCTGCTGGGAATAGCTGTATATAAAGGAACTGAGCGCCAGTGTTCACAATGAGCCAGCCGCCGACTGTCCGTAAGAGGCTTTCAGACAGAAAATTGGCAAGCGGCTTGTAGCAGTTTCAAAGCTACACCTCGTCTCTGCCTGCTCTTGTCACCCGCTTGTGCATTATCACCTGGTGTTTTGGCTTCATCCTTCAGACAGACCTCCCTGGACACCCTCCTCCTTGGGGACCAGCATCTTTTCCAGCTGGGTCTGGTTTTGGACCAAGCAGTGCACTGGCTTTTAGGAACCTGGGACAGTGCTTCTGTCAGGAAAGATGATTTTCCTTCTTCACTTTATTGTTTCAGCTCCTTGGGCTTCTGCAGGTGATGACTGAGGCTAGAAGAGACCATAACTTGATCTAGTTCATGTCTCTGCATAATGTCAACTGCAGGAGCAGAAAGGTGGGCAAGGAAGTAGAGGGAAGGTTGAAGAACCTGGTTCTTTTGGGGGTCTAACTGTTGACATGTCATCCTAAGGAAATCTGAAAGTGGCCTGGGGACTTGAGCTCCACCTAAAACCTCATCCCTTCTCAGTGGACAATGGTGAGCACATGTGACAGGTGGCTTGGAGCAGCTCGCCTTGAGGGTCTCTGAGCTGGGCATGATAAATGCTCAGCACAGCAGCTCAGTTGGAGCTGAGACTGCCTTCTTTTCCAATAGCTGCAGCTTTGAGAGCCATTTCCTCCAGACTGTGCACCCCTTCTTTCCTTCAGGTGGGCAGAGGAGGAAGACCCTCACGTCTTTGCCATCTCAGCGCAGAGCAGACACTGAGTGAAGTGTGGCCGTCTTGCTGTCCTTCTTCCCATGAGCTGTGCATCCAACAGTTCCTGGGAGCTCCTTGTGCAAAGCCAAAAACATCTGCAAAAGCAAAGGTTAAGAAAGCTGCTGGGGATTCATGTTACCTCTCTCCCTTGAGGACTCTGTGACTTCCATTCACACTACTTCCCGCATAATCAAAAAACAAACCTTGAAGGCCCGAGAATGTAACTTTTCTCAGAGGTAGGACCCACTGGTTGTAAACCCTTTGTAAAACAGCAGGTTTCCTGGTAAAATGCACTGACTGTTTCCCAAGGGGGTTGGCGCCGTCTCTACAAACCCAAGCAAGATTCACAGCAGGCAGCTTATGCAAACAGATTGCAGAGCAGGAGTGGTCTGGGGTGAGGAGAGGTATGAAACCAGTTCTGCTTTTGCCTGGGATGATGAGTAAGGAGCCTGTCAGCCACCTTTTCATCCCCTGCTGTCCTTGGAGCAACAGCTTATTAGCCCCTAGCCAGAGCTGAGACTCACCCGAGCTGGCTACTGAGGATCTACTGTGACTCTTCCCAAGATCTTTCTTTAGTACAACCAGAAACAAACTGGAAAGAAAAAGGGAAACCCAATGCACATTGAAGAACAGAGATAAGAAACTCCCAATCAGGGCATCAGACCACCCAGGCGTCACCAGCATGCCCATGGTTTTGTCTTCACAAAGATTGTATTTTCTGGAGTCATCTGGATTAAGCTCTCAGCACAGGACATATGCAGGATGCCAAATATCAGGGCTTGGAGGATGCTCTTTTAAAAGCTGCATACTCTTTTGGGTGTCTGCCATCATTTGGAGTGTTGGAAATGAAACAGAAGTCTGTGTCTGTCTGTTTAACACAGGCCAAGCTGTGTCTGCATATTTATTTATATCCAGTGCACATAATATACACTTTGGTTTCCATAACCTACTCTCTGATGGTGCAGCCGAAGATGCAGCATCCCATTTACCCTTAGTTCAGACAATGCCAGGAGATGTCAGCGGCTTTCTGTGACATGCAGAAGGAAAATGTCTGTTTATTTCGGCATGAGCCGCGGGTTTCCTCTGGGATGCCTTGATTGATACACTGCTATTGATTCAAGCAGCAGCTGGGCTGGACGCAGGGCGCCCAAATATGAAACTGAGCAGTTTTGTAGACCACAGCTGTCCTGCCTCCCTTTCCTGCCTGCAGCCTCCTGACCCTGCTCCTATTAACTGCAACCCCAAAGCAGGGTGTTGGCAGCGTGGCTGCCAGCTCCAGGCTTTTTTAGCAAGTGTCCCCTTCAGCTTCAGCCCCAGACCTCAGTCACAGACACTCTCAGGACTGCTGCTGAGCCTGCCCAGAGGAGAGCATCCAGATGGACTGGTAGAGCAGCTCTAGGGCACCTTTGGAGCCAGGGGGTTGCAGACATGTGGGTCAGACTGATTTCTGTCTGTAGAGCTTCTCGTCCCTCTGCTGCAGGCTGACATAATCATATGAAAGCAGCAGAGAGGCGGACAGGGAGGAAATCACCTGCAAAAGTAAGTGGGAACATAGTGAACGTGCAAAAAACTTCTGGACAGGTATTTTTTCTTCCCTCTCTCCAGAAGAAGCCAGCTGCAGGAGTTTGGGATCCAGCTCCCAAATTCTCCACAGTCTGGCAGAAAGGGAGGTCTTTGCTCCTCGTTTCTTGTGAAAATCCGCGATGAAAAGCCGAAACAGTTGTGCCCAGATTTTATTTTTGTCACTCCAGTCCTATACCTGCACTGAGGTGTTTCCATTCCCATGTCCTGGTGCCAAAGGAATACACCAATTCTTGGAGGTAAAGTATGGCAAAGTTTCTGGAGAGCAGGAAAGAAATTCCCCCCTGGAGTCTGGAAAGACCCTATCATTTAAATTAAATGTTAGCCTTTGAGAAGACAAAAAGAGCACTGTCTCCAGCAGGGCTGCCTGGCGACATGGCTAATATTTATTACAGTGCAGGTAGTTTAAGAAAATAGAGGCATTTCACTGGAGATTTGGATCTTCGGCCTAACTAGAAGCTCTGGCTGGAAAGGTTCAGTTGCTAATTAAATCTAAGTTGGACACTGTTCCATAGAGGGCAGATTGTAACTATAAGAGGATGTTAATGTGGATTTTAAATATTTATTATAACTGAGGTAGGTTATAAAAACAGACATTCTTCCTTTCAACACTCTATAATGTCAGATTTAGAGGTTTGTCTCGGGCTGTGAGTGATTTCCCAGCAGCTGTCAGGGGCTGGAGGGCAATTTATCACCCTCCCAGTGAGAGATCTCGCTGGACAGTGAAAGATTAATGCACTGATTTATGGCACGCAAGGAAAAAACAACGTTGTTTGAGCGGGTGCCTGGGTGCTGATTTTCACACACCTGTTCCCAGCCCGGCCGCACGAGTCAGTGATTTCACTTCTCCGTCAGCGCCTCGTGGAGCTGAGACTTTAAATCATTCCGGATCGGGCGCTTGTGTTCCAAGGATGGCGCGGGCTGAGTGGGCAGGCAGAGGGCCTGGGATTTAAGGGGTTTACAGAGCCCGGATGGGTTTGAAGTTTGCAGTTCTCTATAGGGTTGGGATTTTTCTTTGCTAGGGCATAGGTGTGATAAGCTCCGTCCAAGTCGAGGCGATGTGGCAAGAACTGGTAGCGATACCCACACCTCTGCATAAAAGGGAAAAGTTTATCAAGGACTGAATGGGGAGAATTTTGCCTCAGCATTGCTGCCTTGGAAGGCCTTAATTACGAGTCCTAGCAGGTAGACAAAAAACCCAACCCATGTGCAACCCAGCCCTGAGCTCTGCTCAGCCCCAGCAGCGCGGTGATAGGCTGGTGCCACCACCTGCCAGCCCCACACATACAGCTCCCTCCAAGGGATGTCAAGAACTGGGGGCCGACTGCCTCTGGGTTCCATGATCACAGCAATTGCTGCATAATTTAGGCTCTGCCAGGCAGATTCATTTATAAGGATGCCTGCTTTGTTAAGCTTCTCTTCTTCTCTTCTCATTATATCTCCCCCTTACCCCCTTTTCTCTTCTTTCTGAAGACGCTTATTAATAGATGTGTCTTCAATACGTCTTCAGGAGCTTGAAAGCCCATTTTCAGAAGATGAAAGGGAAGGGACAAGTGGGAGCTTGGGCACTCGGATGGCTGGAGAGCCAGGCAGGAGATAGGGGTGCAAGGAACTGAGGCTTTTGTTTAACTGTTAATGATGCTCTTTTCAAAGGCAGGACCAGGAGTCCTCAGTCTTCTCAATTTGGGACCAAATTTTGGAGGAAACTCCATGCAGGTGACTTGGCAAAGTGGGAGAGGCCACCGGCACTTGCTGGTGAAATGCCCCACCACGTACGTCAGCTGCCACCCACAGGTGCTGCACATCTCACCTCCCTGGTTATGGGAGGGGGGTAAGGATGGGAGAGGTGACCAGAAAAACTACTGATCTCCACGTCCCCTGTGAGTGATGGGGAGCAAATGGGTGAGGGGAGTCCCCAAGGTGATGGCACCAGTGAAGCCTGGGACGAACCTGGTGTAGAAATGTAGCTGGTTTGTCCACCTTGGAAATAATGTGACTATAGGGAGCTGGAGTGCTGGCTCTGAGAAGAAATGGGTGTGCACCCAAGGGGGGACAAACAGAGGATGGAGCTGCTTTCAGTGAACCCAGCAGAACTGGTTTGGACATTTCATTCAGCAGAAAAATCATGGAAACTGTGGCTTTCTGATGAAAACATCTTTTAAAACCACATGAAGCTGATTGTTTTCAGTGGAACAGATGCATGCAAAAGGCAAGCTGACCTATCCTGCGCATGGTCTCAAATCTGCATGGGCTGAGTCACACCCTGACATACCATTTCTCCACGAACCATGCATGATCTTTCACACGCCTGACCCTGAGTGCCCCTGACAAGCTATACTCCACCTATAATGCTCTCCAGCCTTGCAAGTGCTGGACTTTGATGCCTAGCTCTGGTCCTGCTTCCACCCTCAGCCTGGGATTTATCAATAACTTTGCATGCTCTGTCTCCTCCAGTGTAGCACGGCTGATGCCCACATCCCGAGACGTGGATACACTTGCGCAGCTCAGTCAATTAGAGGAGACCGTGCCATCATCTGATTTGCTTTGTTACTTAGGAAAGGCAACAGTGGAGACAGGATTGATTCAATAGTCTAAGATGAAGCTTGGGCTGCTCGAATAAGGGACTGTGTGTAAGTGTTAGTGATTGGTTTTAAATCAGTCTTCCTTCGTTCTATGTGGAGGAGGGCTGGGACTGAAAATCCTCTTGTCGGAGAAAACGTGCTAAAAGGGCAATTTACTCACTCCCTGCATTGCCATCCAGGCTCAGCAGGGCTCTGGAGCTGTAGGAGGCCTTCTAGTTAAACACTTAGAGTGGAAAAAACAACTTTCAGGTGTGGTTTATGACGTACCGAAAACAGACCCTGTGGGTCTGCCCGCTGCACAGCCATTGCCAAGCGGCCACGAAGCAGCTGGAGCACCCAGACCCTCAGCGGGACTGAGCTGGCACTGGCTCTTGCTTGGGCATCCTTTGTGGAAAGGAAAAGTCTGGAATAGTCTAAGATTTTGCAGCCTTTAGCGGGAATGTGGGGGGGGAAGGACACAGAGGGGTCACTTCTGGGGGTTTTCTCATAAAGAGAGTGAATGAAGAGTTTTGATTGTGGGTCCCTCTCTCTCCCAGCGCAGGAGGTTGAAGGTCTGGGAGAGAGATGCTGTTTCTGTGTGAGATTTCTCTCCACTGGAGCTAAAAAATGACGGATTAAAGGCCTTCACAAGAACATGCATTTAAAGAAGTGAATCTTGCTGAGCAAAATGTGACTCAGAAATCCAGGAAACAATCTGATTGCCCCTTCCAGAAATGTCCTGGTCACTAAATCAAAATGGTTTTAAATCAAAGCTGCCAAAGAATTCCATTAAATGGGCTGAGCGGGAGAAAAGAGGCTGTGTGCAGCGAATAACTGCATTAGCTACATGACAAAACAAATATAACAAAAGCCTCCAAACAAAATTACATTTCACAATTAGGGAATGAATGACTCTTTAGACAAAAGCAAGGCAATGGAAAAAATTTTAGCATAGACTGACGCTTCTAATTGTCTTTCTTTTAGCTCCTCTGTTCACTGATCCATTGAGCGATGATAAAGGCATTAAATTTGGTGATTATGTTCAGTGTTTCTAATGACAGTGAGCTGCCTGTGACTTGATGGGCTGTGCTCAGGTATGGGCTGGAGGGAGTTGCGTGTTCTTCTGCACCGCACTGCAGTCTGCAACTGGCTACACGGAGCAGATAAATCAAGGTAAAGTGTCTCAAGCACTTCTGTCCTTAGCAGCTCTGGCAAGCCCCTGAGCTAGGGCAATGGTCCAGAGTGCCAGCATAAAGGAAAAACCCTGCTGGAGATGGTTCTGGGTGCACTTAGCTCTTGAGGTTGCAGCAATGCCCTGGAGCTGGAAGCCCCTCACTGGAGATGCTCAGCAGTTGTCCCCGGGATGCTGAGAGGTGCTGAGTCCACTTGGGCTGGGCTGCCTCGTGCACAGTAAGGGTGCTCAGGCACCACAGCCTGTGATTCCCCCTTTTATTTATTTTCTTAACTGTAGGAGTCTGCTTTCCCAAAGCACATCCCCAGCTACTGCTAGCTTGGGCTTTCTTCCGATTCAGATCAAGTTTGTACTGATGGCTTTGATTGAAATAGGCATGTGATCTTATTATCCATATGTCCACTGGGGTGCATGTCACAGCTTGCCTAGCACATGGTAGTGCTTATAATATCATTAACAATGTCTGAATAACAACTGTTAGTTAGAGTCAGCCTTTATTATCACATGGGGCTTCACTGGGTTTTCTTTGATTATTTTTTTCCATCTTGTTGTGAATGTCTCCCAATTCTGCACTAATTAAAGGCAGTCGCCTGCAGAAGGAACCAAGAATGCTCTCCAAAGATGCTCGTGATGGCCTCAGTGTGGGTGAGAGACAGGATGTTTTAAACAACTACTCTGGTCCCAGTCATGCCAGTGCTGCCTGAGGTATGGGACCCAGGTCTTTGGCCTCTCCACTCCTTCCAGATGAGATTAATGCAGAACAAAGTCTGATGACCAAAAATAGACTTGAACTCCTTTCTGTTGCAATTTAAATCTCCACCACCTTGCTTATTTGCCGGAGTGACAAACTTCTCTTTGCCTGTTTGCAAGGTGCTCAGGTCCTGGCTTGGGCTTTGTGGCCAGCAGTAACAGCTCTGCTCCTGGGGGGTTTGATGGGGATGCTGCAGCCCATGGGGACATCACATGCAGTGTACTTCGTGCAGAGAAGCAGTGTCAGACTTAACACTAGACTCCAGCTCCTTCTGAGTCCAGCAGTCACAGCCATTGCTCTGCATGGGTTTATTCAGCAGCTTTTCCTTTGTCTCTCCACACTTTAACGAGCGCCTGAGCTTCCATTAGCATCCTCAGGTCAGGATAGTTTCCAGCCCTGAGAATGTCCCAAGGATCAGGAGAAAGGGAGCAGGGTTTGTGCTGTATCAATGACATGAGTTTTATGCCTCTTCCCTTTCAAGTGTGTGCCCTATGATGTATTGACCCGCTGTGTTTTTTCAGTTGTGTTGTGGCTTGGAGAAAAACAGCTCTGCTCCCGCAAGCAAGGCAGCTCTGAGCTGGGGCAGCCTGGGCAGGGTGAGCTCGTAAAATTCAGCTGCAAGCCATGATAGATGGAGGAGGAAAGTCTCCTTGGTGCCGGAGGAGCGTGGAGCTGGTTTCCATCGTTGCCTGGTTGAACAGGCACAATGGTAAAGCAGCCGATCACCTGGTTTCAAGTCCCTTCTTTCTCTCTCCAGTGTTTCTTAGGGGCTTGGTTTGCCCCCAGCCTGGGCTGGAGGAGAGGCAGGGCAGAGGCTGACGTGAATGTCCTCACTCAGACACTGCTGCCTGCATTGTCCCAACGCTGGGAAACTCATCTACTCCCTGCAGGGGCCAGGACAGTGCGGCATCTTCTATTATCCTGTTTAGGAGCATCCTTGATTTCTTGCTTCCAGCCAAACTCATCCTCAGGACAGACAGACAGACCCACCCCTGGACCTCACAACACTGAAAAATTCTCAAGTGCTTTTTCACCCAGATTTGCTGCCTTGCTTTTGTGCCGTTCCCCTTGCAGACCAATCTTTCCAAACTTTCCTTGCAACTGTTGAATTTTTACACGAGCTTTTGAGAAAAAGAGCAGTATTGAGAATGAAGCTGGAAATGTGAGATCAGAGGATCTGGAGAGCTGGTGCCGCAGGCCCTGGCACAACGAACGTGACCGTACATTGATTTGTACGTTGTGTGCCCTGACTGCAGCCATCCATGCCTCTCCAGCGAGAAGAATGCGCCATGTACTTCACTAATGAATTAAACAACTATAATTAATTCTATTTATAAGATGCCTCTAGGTGTATTTACAACAAGAACAATAAAAACAATAACGCGTTACATGATGCCAAGCAGCATTAGTTAATGCAAACAAGAACACGTTGCAGCCAAGCCCCAGCACTGGCTGCCCTGTGCCTCCAGCCTGACTAAGCAGCATCACCTGGGCCACTCCTCGGTTTGGTTTTCCTCCCCTCTGCTCAAATCTCATGCCCTCATTGTTTTCTTAAGGTGCTTCCTGTTCTCTTAAGTCTAATAATTTTGAGTTTTAAGGTGGGTCTTCCCATCTCATCGTGCCCAGACTTGAAGGGACAAGCATCGAATAGTAGTCCATCGAATAGGAGAATGTTCCACCCATTTGCACCCAACCACAGCCTCAGAACCCCAGGACAAACTAACAAAGAGGACAGCAGAGTTGGGCAGCCATCGGAGCAAGCTCTGACATGATACAGGAGCTGGCTGGCAGAGGCCTTGCACCATCTCCAGCCCCAGTGTCCCAGACACGGCAGTGCCCCAGCACAGGGACTTGCCCACAGCAGGTGACAGCCAGGGGTGGAGATGGAGCAGAAGCAGCAGCAGAGGAAGGCAGAGCCAGCTCTCCCCTGGGAGGGAGCTCATGAGCTGTCAGGATTTTCAGGGAAGATGTCCTCACGTTCAGTATTACCACCACATCCTTCTGCCGTTGGGATCACTGGGAGTTTGGGCCCATGGCTGTTGTTGGTTTGGCTTTGATCATTTGATGGCAAGGTTGGGGTAAAATGTTCCCTTCACCTCAGCATACCAACTCTGCAGAGCAAAAGCACATGCCTAAACCTTCCGATGACGGTTAGACTTGGATAAACCAATACTATTCTTTTATTATTTTCTGGCAATAAGCATATGGTCTGTGACTCTTTTTGTCAGCTCTCCAAAAAGGATTTAACACCTTCCCTGTAGAGGATAGCCTACTGATTACCTGCTGCTCTGTTGGGATGTCTGCAGCCTGCCTTCCCCAACTCCAAACTCATCTACAGAATCGGCATGCCTGATTTCAGGGAGAGCTGCAGCACTTGCTTTAATGTAGGCGTGTGGTGGTCTGCACTCCAGGAGAAGACACACAGAGTCAGAGCTTTAGCTTGGAGGTTGTTCAGTCTCCATTTGCTGGGGAAAGGACTCGGGTACAGCAGAGGTTCTGTCCCTTCCCAAGGTTCCCTGCCTGACCCTCGTGGGTCGTGCAAGGGATGGTGAACGTGCTTGGGGAGGGTTTGACTGTCAAAATCCACCTTCATGCTATCTTGGGATGCCCCAGGCTGCACACATGGTGTTTTCCTCTCTGTCAGTTCCTGAAGCTGCCA
>NW_009726470.1:55761-56949 GCF_000703405.1 Apaloderma vittatum | reverse complement strand
CGGGGGAGGGCGGTGAGCAATTAATGGTGAGGCACTCGAAAGGCTTGTTGTTCCACTTGCAGCTATCGAGTGTGATATCTGTCTGCGGTGGAGCTCTGGAGAGCCAATTTCCCCTCCAAGAGATCTGTATCATGGAGATTGGGCATGATCCAGAGCGGAGCTCAGCTCTGCATTGGCTCACTTTTGCCCCCATGTTGTATAGGCTGAATGGATACGCAATGACGTTTTGGAGGGGGGGAAATGTTGCAATATGCCAAGTGCAAACCCACTCACGCCATTTCCATGTTCTGGTTCGCTCTGGCCACCACCAGTAGCAACAGGATGTCACTCCTTGCAATTAGCTGGTCCCCAAAAGCAGTGAATCCGTCCTCCTCCCTCCTCTACAGCCCCTCTGCAAGGGGGGCTGTGCAACCCCCCCATCTCTGCTTTTTTTGGCAGAGATTTCCTTGAGCTTTTTGGTTTTGATAGCTCTTCCTGGCACACAGCCAGCCAGCTCCATGCTCCTCTTTTCTCATCAATCTTTTCACCAAACCATGTGGATATACACCACGATATACACTGAGCAGTGTCCCCACAGGCTCCCAAGACAGCGGACAAATTACCAGATTATTTGCGAATTTTAGCCGCCCAATGGGAATTCAACGCTTCGACTGTAAACGTGAAATCAGCTACTTCCTACAACTTCAAAACAGGGAGCTGTTAACAAGTCAGGTAAATTAAACAGCAGACTTGCTCCACTAACAGGCAGAGCTGTCAGGAGAAGACAGATGCGTGCAATCAGCATGGAGCTCAGCTCAGCTCCGCGGGGTCCAGGCTCCACAGCCTTGGCTGGAGGAAGAAAACACTGACTTTCTCCGGACCCAGTGCCCGGGAATTTCCTCCAGAAGCAGATCTGCCCCATCCCTTTGCTCGCCCTTTGCTGGGATGCTCTTGTACAAAGCGAAATCGGGCGGTTGTACCTACCCGTGCCACCCCAGCATCCTGCTTCACTTTCATATTGGCCCCTGCAAATCCTTCAACAAGAGCTGCTGGAGAAAAATCTCCAGAAATTGCGCTGCGAGCTCAAAATGACTTTAAAACCTCATGTTGCCAGTGATCAGATAGAGAGGGAATAGGGTTCGATCAGATAGAGAGGGAATAGGGTTCAATCAGAGATCGAGTTGGGGGTGTTGCTCATCTGAACAAAGC
>NW_009726470.1:26889-55730 GCF_000703405.1 Apaloderma vittatum | reverse complement strand
TTCCCTACAAAAATTCATCCAAACCAGAGTTACAGGGGGCTTGTCCTCTCCCATGTGCACAGGGATCCATTAAGGCTGAGCATAACTCTGAGTGCTCCCAGCCAGAGAAACTCTGACAAGGGGCAAATGCAGCAACACTTGAATTTGTTAGGTAAATTTATTATGGATAATTTAAATACTGCAGAACTTAGTGTGCCGTATGCATCCTTTGATAGGGCTCTACAGTGCTGTAATCAACTAGTGCTGACAATATGAAATGCAGATTTATTAATTCTCATTTATATATTGGTTTAAATACCGTAAAGTTAAATAAGCAGAGAGTTGGGGCTTTTTTTAATTTCCTTTTCTTACTGCATGGAAGATCAGGTTAAAATTCTTAAGAAGAAGAGTCACTGGCATGAACTAATTTTTATAGTACTCTTTTGAAATGTGAAAAGTATTCACCAAAATTAATATATTTTTGGTTGAAACCAGGAAAAGGCATCAGGGTGAGAGATTCTTTTTTTTTTCCCATCTGACTGCTTAGAATAAAGTTGCTACAGAGAAGCATATGCCATCCTTGCACCTCCCTTGGAAAATTCTGCTACAGCTTATCTGAAATATTTATGCGGGTACAGAAGGAATTGCTCTCAGCTTTGTGTCTGTAAACAAATGCAGCAAAATACTGCAGGAGACTTTCAAGGTTCGGGCCTTTTTCAGAGTAGTTAGGATCCCTTTGCATAAACGTCATCTGGTTTTATTGTTTTGACACTTCCACAACGATAAATATTGTTACTGAAAGTCAGCAAAACAGATGGATGGCTTCCTTGGCGAATTTTGTGAAATCTCATGCTAATTAAAGAACTGTCAGTAAAAAAAAAAAAAAAGAGAGAGAGACTAGAGATACTGTGGTTGCTTCTCTGAGTTGTTGCACAGGAAAAAAGGCAGCAGCCCGCCGAGTCAAACCTCCCACGCCCTTGGGCTTTGCTCTGCATGCAGACACATCTCTGTTTCTCTGCCCAAAGTAATTTGCCTGGTCTTTGCCAGTCCCTGGGCTCTGCCACCCGTGGCTCTGGGGTGGTGGCTGAACCGTGAACTCTCAGAGAAAGGATGTCCCCATACCTGTGACGCTGCCGACGGGGAGGTGCTGCTGGGGCTTGAGGAGCTCACATCTCCTCGCCCTGCTGCTCACTACTCAGAAACCTAGCAAGGTTTTGGGGTAAGATTGCCTTTTCCTGGGTTTTAAAGGGAGTGGGCATTCTCATGGTGGAGGGCAAAAGGAGTCGAGAACTCAGTGCTAAAACAGGATAAGACTCCCTGTGTGCATGTTTCCTGGCCACATCCATCACAGCGCAGACCCGCGATTTCAGGATGGTCAAGGACCAAGTGATGAAAAAGCAGCCGGGGACCCCTCCGGGTCTGAGGGAACAGTGGCAGGAGAGATCCCGGTGCTGGACGCAGGGGAAGGGATGCAGCACCTGGTTGTCTTTAACTGAAACAGCCACAACATCAGTAAAAAGTTACAGGCTGGCACGAAATCAATTGGTTCTAGGAGGTAAAAACACCGGTGGACTCCAAGGGCCGGTGGGAATGAGGAGGACCTGCCCAGGGTTTTGTTTACACTTCCAGGTTCCCACCATTAAGCAGAGGAGCTGCCAGGGTTGTTTTCCTTCCAGCAGCTTGAACTCATCTGTTTGTCTTCATCTCTGTTTGCAAACAGCAGCCCAAGGCCAGCTTTGCTTTCACTTTATCCTCAGCAGCGGGGAAAGCCACAGAAACTAGAGCCACAGCCCATCCAGCAGCATGAGGGATGGGAAACAGCTGAGTGTGGAGAGCCCTGATCCCTCAAGGAGCCCGGGTTAAACAAGCTGAGAGTAGAGCCCGCGGGTGTTCGTGAACCTCCCGGCCAGCTTGGGAAAGGGGTTGAAATGTGGATGAAAGTGCAGCAGCACTGCTGGCTCCATGCCTTGCAAGCCTCCTCCTTGTGAATGGAAAGAGAATCCTGATTACATCCTTAAGGATCCTGATTATACTTGATAATCCTTGATTAGCATCCTTGATGCTTTCCTAAACATGGCATTTTTTGCTGAGACACCTAATCTGTGTAACGTGGGGCAGCAAAACCCAATGGACTTGTTGCTGGTCTGGGATCCAGGAGCAGTTAAGTTTTGGTGCCAGATCTGTCACTAACTCATTAACTAAATTAGCGATAGTTTATCAAGGTTCTTAATAGTCTTTTCTATCATTGCAGCCTTCAGTTGGTTTCTCCCACAGCAGCCTTATATACATCACCAGCACACAAAGTGTTGACAATAAAAATCCATCCTTCGCCAAAAGGAAGGGACCATTCATCACCAGGTGCCTCTGCTGTTCTGGGGACACACATGGGTGGCTGGAAGCAAGTCCGTCTCATTTCTCCCAAAATATTGTTTTAAGGGGAGCAATCCCAGGCCTGGATTTGCTTCAGCGCTGGTTACCTGGAGAGCTTTTGTGGGAGCTTCGATCTTATGGGTGTCTTCTCCAACCATGGTAGTGAGTGAAAGGTTCAGGGAGAAATTTCTCCAAACAGAGAGGGAAATGATCACTGGGATGTCCCTGCACAGGTACCAGCCTGCTGTTCCATGATGAACAAACCCCACCGTGCTCCTCACAGTGACAGGAACCATCTCCACACCCCAGGCTCTTCCTCTGCAGCAGCATCTCACCTCTCCACATCCAGAATAGCCAACTATTTCCCCACTTTCATGGGCTTGTCCTAGAAAGTCCCTTACTTTGCTTCCTCAAGACATCCAGTTCTTAAAAAAAACCCCTCCCACTGAAATGGAAAAGACATTTGGGCTTCCTGCTCCTGTGCATGGTTAGAGTCCTGTCACTGTTTGCTCAGCAGCTTTGCCCAAAGACCTCAAGAAGGGGCACTAAGAAAAGGAAGCCTAATTATCACCCCTTCATTTGCCAGTGAGCATCTCCTGACCTTCCAGACCTCCAGAGGACTTGGCCTTTGTAAGCCCTTCCTTGGCCTTTATACTCATGTTGTTGCATTTAAGGCTGCCTTCTAATTTAAAAAATCTCATTGATATTTTGCATCTTTCTTTTTTCCTTTTCTTTTTTCTTTATTTTATTTCCCAGGTTGCTAATATTCCTTTCAACAGCCCTTGATTAATGGCTGAAACCTCAGGAATATTCCTGGTATTCACTTAGTCGGAGCAATTACACTGCAAAGAACAGCATGAAGACCCCGGTTTGACATGCAAATAGCCATGTTACACAATTAGTTGATGCACAATTAATTGGAATAACGACAAATATAGTCAAATAAGGCTGGATTTAGGCTGTGTAAATCTGAGGCATACCTTAGGGTTATACAATTAAGAGGAGTAAGGAGACAACAGCAGAATCCTTCAAGGACAAAATGCCTATTCCTGAGAAAAATGTTTTTCTCTTTAGATCCAACCTGGGAAAAACTGGCAAAACAACAAGCAAAGTGACCTGACCATGACAAAGACACATCTCCATTACCTACATGGGCTTGCACCGAGAATTACCAGTGCCAGCCAGGACGCTTTGCCACAGGAATAGGGCACAGGGGACAGGATGAGGGACCCCAGGAAGGGATGACCTCCTAAACCCATTGGCACTCAAGGAAAGCACCCCAGCATGGGTGCTCCTGCCCCTGCTCCTCTCCAGCAGCACCCAGGACCCTGCACAGGGCTCCTCCATATCACTCACAGGCTTGGCAAGGGGCAATCACCTCCAAACCTGCCCAAGTCTCACAGGATAGTTTAACTTCCATTTCTCATCCTTTTTTTATAATCCAAGAACCACTGAACTTTCTTGGAGGAAGAAGAAAAAAATCCCAATAACATCTTGTGCAGCATTACCACAATGATCTCCACTACGACCCTCTAAAAATCAGGATAAACTTTGAATGTTGATCTGTCAATTTTATTTCCCTCCCATCTGTTTACTCCTGGTTTGGCTGCCCAGAAATGGGGAGAGAAAGTGGGAGACTCTTTTTGTGCAACTACTTCAGAACTTGTCTTGCTGTCCTCTGAGATGTCAGGGGTCTGTGATCCACACAATGACCAAATCTGTATGGCCCCAAAGTGACAAAATAATTAACCAGCAGCCAGGGAGCACTGAGAGCTTCCAACGGCTGAAGAAAAACAGGACACGTTCGTCACTGGATGAGCATGCCTCAGAGTCCTTGCAACATTCATTTTATTTTATTACTCCTCTATTTTCCTGTCCTTTTGAAAACTGCTACATTAACCCCCAGATCTTAGATATTGAGCTTAGCCGGTGTTAAAAGTTTAATTACACTTACTGTTAATTACAATGCCTGCAGAGAATGCTTGCCATCCGGTCCTGGCAAGCTCTGATCCCCTGCACGTTTTTAATGGTAGGATGTATTTGGGGCAGAGTTTTGTGCCCTTTGATGATAGAAACCCTTGATGGATGCTGGATATAGAGACATCAAGCTATCTGAGAGCATCCCAGGATGCCCCTGGGCAAGGTCCTTCATAAGTGGCAACAAGGCAGAATACCCTGGATGTGTCCTGACCCAGTCTACACTTGTTTCCCTATTTCTGGTACCTTCATCTATGGGTTTGGATCACCACTTCAGGTTTTTTCCTGGTCTCCATTTAGCCTTTGATCCTACTGTTTCTTGTCCATCTTCCCAAACACTTCTTTTCTCTAAGTTGCCATCAGATGGATCTGCAGAACAGACCCCAGCATAGCTGACGCAAATTCATTTTAAAATTTAATAGGTTTGCAGGAAAGTTTTCTTCATGTTTCACCAGCTTGTGATATTCTGGATATTTTCACAGGCTTTGTATATCCACTTATTCTTCTGCCTTGATCAGCAGTTACAGACCATAGCCTTACTCCATTGGTAGAAGAGGGAATTAATCAAACCCTATAAAACATTCTCCACATTCAGTCTCTTACTGGGGTTCTATTGAGAAACAAATGATCCTTTAGGACTTAAATCAATGTCCATTGAGCCAATAACCTTCACGGGATTTCAGTGGGGTTTGGATCAGCTCTTTAACATGCACATTATTACAGTAAGTGTTATTTATCTAGAGATGATATTTAGCCTTGAAAAGCGATCAGGAAAATTTTGAGTAGCCAAAGACAAATGCTACTTGATCACATATACATATACAATAATGATTGATGGTAATGGGAAAAAAACCAAATACCATAACGATGATTTACTTGCCTGTCAAAAAAAAAAATCAGTCATCCTAGAATCATGCCAAGCTTACGTGGATATGTACACAAACACACTTGGTAGGTACACATGCGATGATGCATCTGTAAGGGCAGTGTGTGCACGTGCTCTGGGGCTGGGGAACACAATGACAAAGAGTCTCTTGCATAGTAAAAAAGATAATTCTCGGGGGTGGCAGCAATACTTTGCAGAGAGACGAGGAGAGGAAGCATCTAATTATCAACACATGTCGTACCAACTCACCGCCAGTATGTAGGAGAACATACAAAACACGTATGCTGTGGCCTCGTTTCACACTGTCAGTTAAACCAATCTATTTTTAAGCATGGTTGGCTTGGCCATATCTCATCCCTGGGATTTCTAGTGACATGGAATTGGACTGATTTTGCAGGACTCCAGTGTCATCTCTATACTGCCACATATTTGAAATAGATGTGCTATGTATTTAATCCAATATTTATTTTGCCAGCTGGGCTGTGGGTCTTGCTGTTATCAAACATTTAGGTTCCTTGCTGTTGATCAAGGAGGGGGGCTTTTTGGTAGTTTTTATTTCTTGAAGGTTTTTTCCCCCCCTCCTCAGCGCAATTGCAGGTTGTTTGAGGTCATTAATGCTGCTTCTGAACCTACCCACACATTTGAAACCAACACAAGGGTGCACGAGTGAACGAGACCATCCCAAGCTTTCTGTTTCTTTACATAAATCAAATTCTTTTACAATCCTTCAAAATAACGCATTAAAATATCCCTGTCTCGCCTGCGCTCTCCCGGCAGCGTTCTCCTGGATTGCCTGCGAGAGGAGTGGAGACCCCTGGGAATTGTTTAGCAGCGATTCACTGGGTCAGTGTATTAGAACAGACTCAAGTCTATCAGCCAGATGGTGACTTCAGAAAAAAATTGACACACCATTTCAAACTGATTTCACGCAAACCCTCCTGAGGGGAGCCAGTGGGAATCCAGCAATCAGATCTGTTGTGAATAAATATTACAAAATTGTCAATTACAAAAGGGATGTTTAAAATGTTTGACTGATTTAGAAGCCTATTCATTCCTTGCCTTATGCTTTGATGACGGATCTTTCAATATCGCTGACTGATTGCCTCCTTTAGCCATAGAAATCTCAGCTTTTAATTTTTCTATTGGAAGAAGTTACTGTACTACCTTTTCAGGCTTTTATGTCAAGCAGGCATGTGAGATAAAAGCTAAGCCAGATACAATTTGGAGCATGATGTCTTCTACAGACAGTGGCTTAAAAATGAGCATTGAACTTAATAGGTAATTGGGCCAAGAACACTTTCAAAGCTACACAGGACCAGGATTTCTCATGGGTAGACTTAATCCACATACACGCAGATGTTTGCCTTTGCAGAGAAGAAAAGTTAGAATATCCTTCCAAACACCAGCTATACATGATCGTCAGGTTAGGCATTCTGCTGAAAAAGGTATTTGCCTTACCTTGCAACTCACAGTGGATGCAGTTTTTGCTGTCCTGTTACCCATGCAACTGCTGTCGACCCATCACTTTCTCTGGCCTCATTTCTTTGTCTTGAGCCACAAGTCCAGTCGGACCATTCCCGTCTCAGCAGGGCTCGCTGAGCCCTTCCCACCCCTGTCCCCCTCCTTCGTCCGTCAGACCAGAGCAACCCACAGTCACCTTTGGGCCACCTGAGCCTGTTCCTGAACCGTTGCAGGTTCCTCATCTGTTTCCAGGGGAGCTTTGATTTTACCGGCACTGCTGGACCACTCTTTGCTTCCCCCTGATGGAGATCAAATCTGATGTGGTCACTGTTCACTCCTCTTTTTTGTTGTGTTTTTTTTTCCCCATCTCTGAGATGAGTTTATTTATTATCCCAGGGTGATATCACCAGTTGTCTCTCTCTCTTTACATCTTCATATAGTAAACAATAAAACTCTCCTTCAACTGAAACTGTTGTTCCCACGTGGCTTTTAGCTGGTCTGTGCTGGTCAGTCCTACAAGTCCTTTGCTCCCACCAGATGGAGATATGATCACTGGAAAGGACAATGAGGCATAAATCAAAGTTATTCCAGAAACAATGTCAGAGGGTTTTTAAGGATGAAAATTAAATGTACAAAACTTTATTAGTACAGTATTATCTGACTGTACCCAAATTGTAGTAAAGAATATGTGATTTACAAAAATTTGTATACTATGTTTCCATCCTAGCTTTATCTCAATTTCTGACGGATTATAGCATTTTCTAGCAGTCCTAACATGTCTTCCATAAACAGATAAATTTTTCCTTTAAAAAATCCAGATCCCAGGACTCGCCTCTCCAGATGATATGTACAATTCAGCCATCAGCCTGAACCCGAGCCAGGCCTGGAAGATACTTTCTCAGCAAATATTTGTCTGCCTTTTTAGAGATTTGGTTTTCCTGACTCAGAGGCACTCTGGACGCAAGCGGCGATGTGTGGTATTTATATTGCCTTTCTCTTTGCCCTTGCTCCCTGTGCAATGGTCGTAGCCAACTCCAAAGAGGAAAGAGTCATAAAAGCTGATGCCTCTGCCCAGGAGGGATGGAAGATGACCTCACATCTGGGTGACCCCTGTGGGTTCTGTCCCTCTTGCTCTAAATGCCTGCTGTTCATCAACACGGCTACTCTGCCCCTCACAGAAATGCCCCACGCTGTTGGGACACTCTGGGTCACACTGGCTCATGAGAAACCCTCGCTGCAGCCCCTCTTGCCTTGGGCACACACCACCCTCCTCAGTGCAGTTGCATCCCGGTGCTCTTCTTTGCTTCTCCTCCTCAGCCCAGAGACAGCATTGCTGGCCTACTGGTACCCCTAACCCTGACTTTATGTCTCTTTGAAATTGTATCTGGCTGCCTCTCCAGCAGGACCTGGGAAAATCAAATGCTTTGCAATGGCAATGTCATGGTGCAACATCCTCAGGCAGCCCTAAAGTGGACCCCAGGTTCCTCTAGCACGGGGAGAATCTCCTTACCACCCCTTCTTTAGCTCTTTGTCCCTGTCCCTGTGATCCTGCAAGTGTCCAGTCACTGCTGGTTACTTGGGATGGAGCAAAAAAACAGAGGCAAAAGTGCACATGATTTGCATGGCTGTGGCCAGGGTTTCCCTGCTGAGGTCTGAGGCTCCTCTCCAGCCCGTCCTGGCCACCAGGTCCCTGTTCTTCCTTAACGTCCTTTCCAGGTGCTGGAGAAACACTTTGGTGGCATCAGAGCTCTGCCATCAATCTTCTGCAGAGCTCCTCCTCCTCAGACCTCTCAGCAGTTTCCCAAACTCACGAGCCCTGTGTGCCCCCCTCCTGAGCTCTATCCCCAGCCATCCCTACACCCTGCTGGGGTCCCACCACACAGCACTTCAGACAGCATCCAGCCTGCTCGCCTGGGAAACTGCCTTCCAGGGGAAGCAGTGGAAATAGAGACCCAGCGACATCAGATTGAGTTGCATGGTCATTATTTCCAGGAGCCTCTTGATCAGCGGTATGAAAGGTAACAACAAAGGTCATCCTGAACTTTAAACTCAACACCATGCCCCATCCCCCCAACAAAGCGCTTTCCAGCCGGGCAGTAAATCTTGCTGTGATGAGGGAGAGCTCACCACTTCCAAAGAGCAGGTCCTTCCCAGACATCAACTTCAGCATCTGAGCCTGCGCTTACCCAACTGAGGGACTCAAAAGTCTTACGCAGCTCAGCCTCCACCTCCAGCTTCTTTACCACAAGATATTTGGTGACCCAGCCCTGGTTCTGCATTGGGCTGTCCCTGCGGGAATGGGTCTGAGGAGCTTGGTGCTAGAGACATCCCAGGCAGAGGAAAATTCAAGGGACCTGAGCCTACCTCTCGACTTAAAGTCAGGGAGATGCGGCGTGCAGCATTTGTTTTCTTCGTCTCTGCGGGCATTCTCCATCCTGGGGAACAATGAAGGTCTTTCGGGGAGGCAGTGTTCCCAAATCACTGCCATGTTTTCAAAGAAGTGTCTCTCTCTGTGGTGGGGGGTATCTTTACAACATCTAATTATTACACACCAAGAGACATCGCTTGTAGCAAACAGAAAGACTCAAAGAACGAGAAACTAACCCTCTGGCTCCAAAAACACTTCCACACAAAATATTCAGATTTGGGTCAGTATTCTGGGGAATTTTTAATAAAATGACTCAGAAATTTCCCTCTGAACAGCAATCTGAAACCACTTTTGTCAGCCACTGAAATTGCCTCACACCCTCCTAGGTTGTCTCTGAGGTTTCATACTCTTGCATGCTCTCTCTCTTTTTTTTTTTCCCCTTCCCTATAATAAGATTTATTATTGGGTTATTCTTCATGGTATATTAGCCCTTAGCCAGAGTCAGTGCTGACAGAAATGTTAGTCATTTGGGCTCTGCTTAACCTGCTAAGAACTGAATTTACAGAATGGGACGAGGCTTTTTATGATTTCATTCCAGAGCCAAATCAGATAAGAATAATTATCCTCTCCTGGGATATTAGGCAGCACCTCCCCAGGACCGGCAGCTGACAGCTGTTTTATTGGTTGAGTCACTTGGGTCCGGAGTCGAGGATTAATTGTTCGTATGTCCGGGTGGCTCCAGGAACAACAGTGAAAGGTTCTTTCTGGAGATGGGAGATAATTTATTTTCAATTGTTTTCATGCACATGATTTCAGTGGACAAGGTGAATTAAAAATAAAATCACAAATAACCCCAGTCCCACCATCCTCCGCATCTGTTGTTAAACATTGGCCTGTGCATTTTGGATCTGGGGAGCATTAGCAGAAACAAATGTAACATCGGAGTGAAAAATGCTCCTTCCTATGCAAGTCCAAGTCCACTTTGTCACCAAATATCCCCCCCTGCCTGACCCATGAAGGCAGCTCCAAAGCCCACCCCAGCCCTTCCTTGGCACCCACCCCCAAATGCTTTTATTCAGAATTAATTTACTCCTGCCTATCACCTGCTTCAGATTATTCTAATGATAATGGCCATGATCCAAAGCAAATTAAAAAACAGTGGTGAGGCTCTCCATGACTTCATCAGCCCCGCGCCCGGCTGAGCGCAGCCTTGCACGAGCTACCCTTGACGGGGAGATTTGGCCTCCCCCTGCCCCTCGCTGGGGACACATGCTGTGCCTCTCCAATGGGCAGAAGGGGCCCAGGGCGCGGGAGAGGAAGGCAGTTGCCTCGAGCAGTGGGGGCTTGGGCAGCTCAACACCCACCACCCAGCTTGCCAGCATGGATCTGCCAGCACTGGGGAAGCCAGCGAGGCTTTCTTACCCCCTCAGCCCCAGGATGCGAGCAGCAGCAGGCATAACAGTAAGTAAGTCCCTTATTCTCCAAGGACTGGCTCCCAGCTTTCTGCCCAGCATCCCTTTTCCTCCAGCTCATGGAAGGTACCTCACCATGGGTTGTGTTTTACCTGAGTTTTGAGGAGGGGAATCATCTCCAAGAGGTTTTTTGGGGCTGAGGTTTTGCTGCTGGGCATCACAGCTTGTTTGAGCAGGATAGGGCAGAGTCCTCTCACACTCTCACAGAGTTCATCCCAGTGTTCCTGTGGTTGTGGCTCATTCTGCAATAGCTGTATCCCAAAACAGGGGAGATGCTCTGTGAGAAACAGCTGGGCTGTGTGGGGAAAACATTTAAAACCAATGTTTCCCATGCTTAGTCCTCTGACATCATATTTTGTCTAAATCTGTGGTAGAATCACTTTGGATGGCATGAGGAGTTTTAAGTTCATTCCATGGGGAGGAAAGAGTCAAGCCAAACCATCCCTGGGTCTCACTGAGTGGAGGGATCTTACAGCTCTGAAACAGGATGGGTCCTTGCAGTGCTGCCTCTTGAACCCAGGGTAGCAGCCCTTGATTCCAGATCTGAGTCAGTGAGGACCAGACAGATCCAGGGGGACCACAGGCAGGCATATAACACACCACTTGCTGGGTTTTGACCCAGCATTAGGACTATGAAACCACATGGATACGCAGCAGCTCCCAGATGAGGCTTGGGCCAAGGTTCAGGTGCTGCTCCAGCCTGTGAGTTGGTAGCCTTTTTCCTCCAAGGCAGACAACCCTCTTCTCCTCTACCATGGTCTTCTTGCTCAGCTAAGGACCTTGCATAGTGAAGGTCAATGCAGAGGGTGGAGCTCAGACTTTCTGCGCTTAATCAATAAGTTGGTTTGCACTGTGCCACCACCAAACCCATCCTGCCTGAGGAGAGATTTTGAAGTTGTCTTAGTTTGAAATATAAATAATGTGCCAAGAGACAGCAATATTTTAAGACAGACTTCACCACAGTAAACATGGAGCAAGAGCCATCTCCAGCTTTCTGCATGAGCCAGGGGTGTCCGTGTACACTATGGTATCCCCCAAGAATTTTCCCATACAGCAGATAGAGGAGCTGAGGACTTTGTGTGCATGGAAGAGAGGTTGAACAATATTCAGGCTTAGCACAAAGTGAGTAAAACTCCAGCTGAAGCCAACAAGCACCTTTGCCCGTTTTCGCCAGGGCTAACTTTGTCCCTGAGGCTATTACCCGAGGGCTCTCAGGCGGTTCAGGAGCACAGTGCTGATCTGTCAGATGAGGAAGTTATGAGGAAGCAATGGAGTGTCACGAAGGGATTGAAGAGAATTGATACGTGAGCCCGGATAATTATGAGGTTGCCAGTCCGGTGTCATTTCACGGCTGGGCTGGCTCTTTGTGGTGTATGATACCCATCAACGCAAAAATGGAAATGAAGATAAATGGGGCAATGGCAGAAGCAGTTAGATCTATCGTGCAGGCTGATTGCTGAAGTCCTCTGTTGATTAAGGAACAGCATCCTCCGTCAGCAACAAGGAGTGAACTCGTGAGTTGGAAAGTGTGACTTGCTACAATCTGCTGTGGGATCCACAGCAAGCCATCAAGCACTACAGTCACCAGGCTGAGCAATTTTAAGAAAGCAGTTTGCCAAAACTATGCTTTTTCAAGGTAAAGTCGTTGCTCTTCTGCATCTGGTTTGCATGTTAGGGTGAGCATCATGGGCAGGGCTGAAGCAGGACAGTGGTGCAGCTGGGATGGGAGGACACAGAGGAGAGACAAAGCCACAGGGTGGAAATTTTGAGGTAGATAAGAAATATCACGAACTAAGACAGAGTCTCAGAGGATGTCACATGCAGTAAAAAAATGCAGGAGAAGCTAAGGCTTAACTTCAGAGGAAGAAGAAAAGAAGTTGTTTCCACGCAGGAGAGAGTTTTCTCTGATGTACCTGATCTGAGTCCCAGTAGCCAGGACACTGAGGCTCAGCTAGGCAGGATGACTTTTTCAAGGTCACGTCAGTTCTTCCTTCCCTGGGAGAAATGCATGGACTATGGGAAGATGGAGACTTGTGATTTGCACCAGCAAATGTTGCATCACCCTCAAGCCAACCTACACTCACTAAATCTGTCCTTGCAGCAGTTGCAGACAGGCATCCCTGGAAAGTTGGAGAAGTAAAATTTTAGAAGACACAAGGCATTTCCTACAGAAAGAAAGTTGTAGGAGTTACAAGATGAGGATCATCAGAAGATGCTGTGCAATATTATGCAAATAATCGCTCTGCAAATTATGCCCAGTATAAATGGATTTAGATAGGGAAATTGTTGTTCCATATATGCAGCTACCCATAACATGACAAATTCACTCTGGGACTGACAATGAAGATCCATTTTGGAGGCTCAGCCTGAGCTGAAAACCCCAAGGTAGTTGTGAAGGTCCAAGTGGTGGAGGGAGGGAAGCTCTAAGGACGGTTTTGAGGAAACAAGTATTTTTATTGTGAACCCCAGCCCTCTGCAAAGGGGAGCGATGCCAAAGAGGTGATGACATGATTTATTTGAGAAAGGTGGTGCCCTCATCATGCATGAGATGTCCAGGAAATAAAGGCTCTCAGACCTCAATTAGCAGTGAGATTCTAGTGATAACGAAGTGCCGATTGCTGCCTCGGCTGGAGGAGAGTGAGACCTGATTAGGGGAGTAGTGGAGGGTGTCTCTGAAAACATGGTCAAATCCGGGGCAAAAGTGTTGAGCTGACACTGCCTGTCATCCTCCACATCGCCCCCCACTCCCATGAGCTGAGAACATGTGGGAGCTTTAGCCCAATTTGCTGCATGGTCTCCACTGAGAGGACATCTTTGTGAACTCAGGAGACAGAGATTTGGGGAACAAGCACTTGCAGCAAGTGTGCACGGTGTTTTACAGATCTCGAGGGGGATGCTGCTCTGCATCCACCTCAGCTAGGAAAGGCTTGGATCAGACAGAGGAGTGCTACATAGAATATGACTGCACTGAAATCTCCACTTCACTCTGTGTCCTGCTCAGAAAAAGGGGAAATTTTAACATCCTCTGAGTTTGGGACATTAAACTAAGTGAGGAACACTTGGGTCCAATCTCAGCCCTGCAAAGAGGAGCTCTCCCAAGAGCAGAAGACAGACTGTCCATATTACAAGCCCAGCAAGCATTTAATACGAAGGCCAGCAGCTCCAGATGGTTCCTTCGTGTAGCATAACTAAGACGTTGACAAGGGATTTAAAAACTTTGCCACATCAGTGCAAGAAATTGGAACTGGATGCAGTTTTATTGGAAATGTGGCTTCTTTTTTTTTTCTTTCCCATGGTCAACAGAAAACTTAAAGACTGAAAGGAAAGCTGTCCTGGGATGGAAAATCTCCTCTAGTTCACCCCACAGCTGACAATGGAGATGATAACATTTCAAACCAGTGCTGAGACCTCCCTTGGGAGGAAAAACTCAGAAGTGAGGTCAAAAGGTTAAAGCTTAAATTTAGGAGACTTGTTTTCCCCATTACTTTTTAATTTCACACTTTAATAGAAGAGTTTAATAGCACAAATTTGGGGAATATTTCAATTTTCCTTGTTAGGAGATAGTTGCACACAGCGGGCCCAAGCCACACTCCAGGGTTTTGCTTTCTTCTTAGTGGGAAATTGTTGGGTTGAGGATGAGGAGACTTCATCTGCTCCAACTCACCCCATGACCTGGAGGCAAGTTATTTACCATTTTCTGTTTTTTTCTCCCCTGTAAGAAAGAGCACAAAACAAGTAACTGTAACTACAAAAGGCTTTCAAGTACTTGGCATGGTCATTAGCAGTGCTCCAGGATGTGTCACATCCCTGATTTCTCAGGGAGGTGATGATGGGACACTCATGCCCGTGCCTCCATTTTTTTTGGCTGTGGCAAAGCCGTGCTGGCCCCAGGATGTGTAGGGTGTGTAGGGTGGCTCCATCCAAGCAAAGCAGTGGGAGCACCAGAGTGGACACAGTACTGAAGAAGCAGCAGCACCTTGAATACTGCCCACCTCTTGTTCTCTTTTGACTTAATTTACCACAAAGTGTCCTGACACCTAAAAAACAGGCTGGAGACATAAATCAGCCAGATAACAGTACTTGGAGCTGCTGTAACAAAAGCAAATGGGAGAAAGTTGGTAGCTTTTCTTTTTTTTTTCTTTTTTTTTTCTTTTTTTTCTTTTTTCTTTTCCTCCCACCCAAATCTGATACAAACCTCCTCTGCTTAAATCCTCCGCTCTTAATATGAGACACTGTCAGTTTAAGAGGGGGGCAAAGTGGGGATTTCCGATGCAAAATTCAGGACAGTTGAGAGGCGATGTAATAATTGTCAGTCCAGAGAGCATCCCGGTGCACATGTTCGGAGGATAAGAGTGTCACCAGAGTCTATTGTCTGTCCCCTCTCTGTTAAAGTAGAGATAAGGCTGGGATAAATCTCACTGGGACATTCTGCCCTATGATGTTATTTCATGCCACATCACCTAATAGGTGTATTTTCACACTGCTTGCTACTGCTGTGAGGCTCTGCAGCTCCTAGCCAGGCTGACAATCTCACTATATGGAGAATGGAATAGTGACGGCTAATTGATTTTACAGCAGTACCGAAGGACAGACAATGAAAGTACCATCAATTTAATCCACTATTTAATGGTTCCAATTTAGCCTCTGTAAATGCTCACTAAACTAATTTCTCTGGGTTCAGCAATCTGAAAAGCTATCATATCTCTAATCTCCTTCAATATATTCATCTGGAAAAGGGAATTTAGCCAATTCTGATGTGCGGAGATGATCTGTTAGCACAGTGTAAATGTTTATAACACGGCAATCTAGTTCGTTTATAAGGATATGAAAAGTTTTATTGGGGAGGGCACTGAAGTGGAACCATGGGATAATAGGCAGTTACCCAGCAGTCTCTGGGAGCCAGGGAGCGGGCAGGCATGCAGAAAAATACTAGGATTTACTTTAATCCCAAATTGTAAGCTAAAGTTCTGCCCAGTACATGATGCACCTGGGACTGCTGGAACAAAGGATTGTCTCCCGTCCCCCCGTGACCCAGGCTTTCACGCTACACCATGATAGCAACAGTCATTTTGTTTCCTCCAAGAGGCTGAAAATTAGTTTCGTTTTAGCACATATGTATCTCCCTGTCCAACCCAATTGCTAGTGGGGAGCTAGTCTTGAGGGCACTTTGTCTCCTTCAAGGTTGGGGGATTTGGGGTTTGGCTTTTGAGGTTTTTTTAGAGAGGTTGGATTTTTCTTGGATAAATCTGATTGCCCTAGACCTCACCACTGATCCTCTCCAGCTGCCAAGGTCCTTCTGCTACTCAGCTCCTAAGCAGCCCTCAGGCCCTCCTGAAGTCAAGGCGGAGTTTTGTCCCTGATTCCAGTAGGAGCAAGACCCAGTAACTTGTCTTGAGAGGAGAAAATTCCCTTGTGTATAAATGCTCATCTTGAGCCATTCACCTCTACCTCCCCTCCATTGGAAGAGGGTCTATCTTAGGTCTAGGTCCAAAACCTAAAATCTACCACTGGTCTAGGATGAAACATATTGAGTTTGAGGTCTGGATCTCATGCAAACATCATCCCTCCCTCCTGGTTGCCTATATCATGAAGAGACCAGAGATCAGGATGTGTTGGTTCTGCTCCCAGAAAATGGTGGGTGTTACTAAAGCTGTTGTGGTCATGGGGAACATGAGACAGACCATTACTTGCATTTAGAAATTTTAAAACTCCCATCAAGATTACACCTGCAGGGGGAAAACTCACTTTTGGGAGCAATTCACAGCCTTGGAGTTTTAATGGTAAGAAGTAAGAGATAAAGGTTTCACCCCATTACAAATGAGGGAAATGACAGTGAGAGAGTCTGTGTGTTGCTGGTTTTTATCTTATATGTAATGCATATTTCTGCTCCTTCCTCTAACAATTGCCACATGTCTAATACAACCACAGGAGAGAATCTACCCATGTAAACATACCCACAGACGTGCCTCTGTGAAGAGATGCATGGGAGAAGCTCACAGCACTTCAGAGTTCTTCATCCTCAACTTGCCAACGCTATGTCTGATTTATTTCCCCCTGGCATTTCGACAGGACCTGGGAAACCCATACAAGCATCCAGGAGTGGCTGCCAGCATTAACTGGCCTGGGCTGTCGGATGTCTTTTATGGGAAGAGCACTTCTGGACTGCAACGGCTTTGTAGTTCGACCATCTTTTTTGTTTTCCCTTTTAAATTCAAAGACAATTCCACAAATGAGCTTCTGCTTGATTAGTGTTTTAATGAATATATCTGGATACACCACAAGTCCACCAGCCGTGACTCCAGAGCCACAGGCTATGCTATCCAGATGCCGCCTTTGTGCTGTCAGTTTGGGGTGTTAATGTCAGATACGCCGAGGGAGCGAGAAGGGCAACAGTCAAGGAATAAGCGTCCTGCGAGACCGTGATTTTCCCTGGACTGAACTCTCCAGCTTCGGCGCGGGCGCTGCGAACTCCAGATGGGTGATGAAAGGCACTGGGCTGTGCTCCCATCGGCTTGGGACCCCGTGCCGGGGCAGCTGGGACCCCACGGCAGCGAGAAGCCCGACCCGGCGCTCCCACTCTGGGCATCCCCTTCGCTGGAGCTGCAGAGCAGATTAATTAGCTCCTGCTTCTTGGCTGAGCCGAGGACTGAGAAAGGGTCGCTCATTCACCGTGATGACTTTGGATAGGGAAATCCTGAGCAAGACATTTCCTTCTGCTCCTGGAGTGATCCCTGGAAAGGGACACCGCACAAACGGTTTATGGCAGCAGGGCACATTTTTCCCCTTGTAAATTATATTTAACATTCCAGAGAACTGTATTGCTTTTGGTGTTAGGGTTTATGAAAAAATCTGTATTTAACTTCAAGCCCTGGTAAACATCTTTGCTTATGTTGTTATGTGATTCTTTATTTGAGTATTTCAATTTAATTTCACAGTTCATATACCTTAAAGTTTTGATTTTTTTTCTCCTCCCCTCTCACTCAGGGAGAGCCAGGGCTGGCCAGGGCTTGTCAGTCTCTGATGAATTCTACTTTCCCTCAGGGTGGTTGATCCTGGGCTGACCTCTCCATCCTCACCCCTAGAGAGGTGCCTGAACACGGGGAGCAGCCAGGAGACCCTTAGAGAAAGGGGAAATTCTGACCCCACTGCCATTCTTCACAGTTTTCAAGAAGCCAGTCCTCTGAAATAAGTCATCCCAAGGAGCTCTCAAGGCTTTCCCAGCTGGGGAAGGCATAGGGCTGAATGTGGGGCAGCACAATGGGGGCTGTTCTGGGGACTGCATCCAAGCCAGAAGCCAGGAGCCCATCCCAAAATCTGTTGAAGTCTAAGGGAGGTTTTCTGCCGGTGCCAGAGGGCTCTGAATCAAGCCAACAAATGCATCTGTCACAGCTTCAGCCTCCATAGAGGGAGGAAGGGCGGGATGAAGAACCTAAAGGTTGGCAACAAAAAAAGCTGATGGAAACCTTAAGTATGGACCTCCATGGGAAATCCCATCTAGTTGGCCTCCAGGTGCTGGGGCCTGGCTGCTCAGCGTGTGGGTTATTTTGATAGCACAGCATAGCTTAGTACCTTGTTTGTCCATCTCCAGCTCCGTACTCCCAGTCTCATCAAGGATGTTGCATGTTCACCTTCTGGGAATCAACTGCCCAAAACCTCTTACAGCTCTATGGCAAAGGGAAGAGAAGTGCAAAGATTCGTCCCACTTGGATGATTCATTAGAAGCTGGTAAGGCCGCTGCCCAGAGGACAAGAAATGGTGATCTTGGACGATTATGGGAATTTCTGTAGTGCCAGTTCTATTTAAAAGGTCTGTGTGTAAGGCTCTGCTTCTTCATTTATCCACTCTTCCTGTAGCATTGTTTTCCTCCAGACCAAAATGCAGCAACCCTTTGGCAACTAATACAGCCACAGCCATATGTCCACTTCCTACCACAATTTGCAGAACTCAGTTTTTAATTTGAGCCTGTGTTTAAATTGTCTGAATGGTGATAATGGGAAAAAAAGAAAAAAAAAAAGGAAAAAAAGGGTTTTAGAGTTTTTTGGGGGTGTTTCCTTTTCACACTTAAGATTTTTCCTCTGGTTTTTGCATAGACAGTACAATGTTGCTGAATTAGCATCTGTTTCAAGAAGACTATGGAGAAGTGACCTTGTGAACAACTCCATGCACACAGGCCACATCAGCAGGACACAACATGTTGGCATTTTTTATGAGATAGATTATTTTTTTCAGCCCTGTATGTCGTTCCTATGTGCTGGAGGTTTCCTATTTACTTCAGCCTGCCTGGCTCACCAAATAATCACTATTTGCATTTCGAAGGACTTTCACACAAGTGCAAATGTCATAGTGATACACAACTTCATTTCCTTTGGATGCTTTAGACTGTAAGTTCCAGTCTTGAATATGAAAATCCTGTCCTGGAATGCCAAAGGTCTCAATAAATCCAGTCGAAAGAAAACATTTTTTATTATTCTTGAGTAAAATCATAACAGACATAACTCTTGGTCAGGAAATGCACCTCTCCAAAGAGGGGGAGGTTAAACTACATCCAGAAAAGGTGAAAGAAATTGTATCTTTGCCTTTCTAAATGAAGAGTCATACTCTACTGCTCATCTTTGTACAAAATTCCCATTGACACCAATTTCACTTATTTATTGATTGGGGGGAGGGGTTTATGTGCTCAACGCCATAGCAACGGGCTATGTTCCATAAATTAAACACAACATTTCATCAAGTTAAACTTCTCACAATGGAGAACACACACACACACACACAGAGCGCCCAACCCTGTGCTGCTCCCCAACACTGATAAATAAAACAGCAATTATCCAGAACTGAGCAAATGTGGGCAATGCATTGGGAAAGACAGGCAGCTTGCCCTTCTCTTGGTGGATGTGCATGGGCACCTCCATGGCACTCACGTGCACGCAAAAACCACACAGCATGCAATTCATCATGGAGCGAAGTCCTGAGCCTGCGGTAAGCAGGAACATTGCTCGGCTTGCTGCTGGTGTGATCCTATTTAGCTCCAAGCTACTCCTCACATGTGTAAAATTAAGCAAATGAGCAAAGAGAGAAGTCCTGGATCATCAGAATAACTACAGCTCGTCTGCATTTATGGGTGTCATTCATTTTAGTGACATCATTGCTCCATGGTAACGAGTATCTTTTAGATTAGAGAAATAGATGGCATGAAAAATAGATTAGTTTTATTTAGATAGATTATATCATTATATAAATAGATAGACCACTCTATTTCTACTCATCTTCTACCTCCTGGTTAATAGGACATAGTTTTATTTATAGATAGAGATGCAGGAAATGTTTCTGTGTAAATGTTTCATAACTCTGTTGTATTTCTGTAGTTTATTTTAACAGGTCAACCTGATTGTACTGATCTGAGCTAGGTAATATGTCTGTGCGAAGAGGAGAATATTTTGGGGTTGTTTTGTTGGACCCAAAGCCAGGGAGGCTTGGAGAACAGATCCACCTCATGTGTCAAATGTGGGTGAGTAAGCACTAAAGCCAGGTCCTGGAGGAACACCCAGGGAACTTCAACCCACTGAATTACTCATTCGGGCTACACTAAAAAGCAGCAGGGTTTGGAAAGGGAGAGGGTGAGAGCTTCTGTCTGTCAAAGCTCAGCAGACAGTGAGTGGCCAGGACATGCCATGCTGTCCCCACTACATGGCCAGAAACTGAGACCTCGGGTGCAGTTGGAAGGGAAATGCTGCCCCACCGGCAGGTCCACTTCTAGGACTGGGACCCGTGGGCAGGTTAGCCAGCGAGCTAACATGTCTCACTTCCCCTCCTTGCCACTATTGGAATGACACAGGAGCACCCAAACCCCTCTTCCCATGCAGTCTCCCACCCCAAACCCACCCTCGTAAAGAAACACACCCTCTCCCAGCCAGCCATGCCCCATCCACGATGACCCTACGGAAACCAAACAATCACCCAGGCAGGACGGAACGTTTATTGTGCTAAACAAAGCAGTAAACGCTCCGGCCAGCACCCAGCTGGCCCAAGCTCATCCTCCCTCCTCGCAGGATGGGAGAGAGAGGGGAGAGGAGGCGCGTGGGCGGCTGGCGCGGCGCCGGTGCCTTCTCCGCGCAGCTCAATTACAAGCAGACAAGGCAGTGTCACATGTGATTCACAATGTCGATTTCATGCTCGCGGTAACCATTTACGAAAGAGCTGCGGAGGTTTTACATTTGATAAGAAATCAACAGTGTTTGTGTTTGTAAAAGACCGATCACGGAGTGTGACAGCTCCAAGAGATTGCTGCGGAGCATTGACTGCACGTCTGTAGTCTGTCATGGACCCATAAGTATTTATTTCAAATGTTGGTGTGTTGTAGCAGCTTTTTTTTTTTTTTAAGCAGGATGTTTTAAAATAAACTGTCAATCTCTATTTACAGCTGAACAAGTAGAAAATACAAGGGATTTTAGGTTAAATTGTCAGTTAACAGAATTCAAAAGGGAAAAAAATATGTACAGCGCTTGCTGGTTTATTACCTGCTGGAAAGAGAGTATCGTTTCTAAATTTAGAGATACAGATGTCTCTCAGGAAACACAGATTGTCTATATAACATATTTGAGGTGCCTTTATCTTCCTGAACCCCCCATACCTTGCCTACTCCACTGCGTTTGATTCCAATTACTAGAGCATTAGCTGGTAGGGCGCTGGATGCAATCCTAGCTATGCTGGCATAAATCTTGGCATTTTGATAGAAATGCTCTGGATTTACCAGCAGAGACGAGATTGGGGTCTGCCCTTGTACCCAAGGTCTGACAGGGTTTTGGAGCCAGGTGACAGGGGCCACATACTCATTTTGGAGACATCTAGGTTTCTTGAGAGACCAAATACAAAGGTGTTCCTCGTTTTACACCAAAGTAGCAGCCTCTTGCATACTTACTAAATGACTTGACTCTGCCTGAATTTCTGAACCTCTTCTCCAAGTGCACGAAGAGCCTACAGCAGTTCTTAGTGACTTTTCTCGGCAGTTTTGTGGTGCAAACCCAGGTACCTAAAGCAGACAGACAGGTTCAGGTGCAAATTCTCCTGCATGCTTTCTATGCCTAGGTCCTCCCTTTTCTAAACTCGGTGTAGATCTGCTGAGCCTTACCTAAGCAAGTCCAAAAACTTCCCAGTCTCTGGAAGGAGACAGAATAGGAAGTACTAATACGCACTAGGACTCACGAATTTTATCAAAGTGTAAATAAGATTAGGCAGTAGCTTTTCAGGGTATTAATATCCAGCTCCAAAGCCTAATCAGGAGCCAGATTTGAACTACAACAGACAAGTATTGCCTATAACTCAACCTCTGGCTGTATTTCAAGCATGAGTTTTTTCAAAAGCATGAGAAGACAGGTACTACTGTATGCTAATTGGTGCTTCATTTCTTGACAGATGCTCTGGGTGGTGAACAACATCAGATGAAAGAGGAGAAGAAAAATATGAAATATAACATGAAACGTATATATTGGGTCAGGGCTGGCATAAATCTGAGCATCTCACAGTCCAGTGGAGCAACACTAGTGAGTTCTGACTGAGGATGTCTCCCTTTTAACACACATTACAGTCTGCAAACAAGTTGTAGAGAAAATTATAGATCCAGAAGGAAATAATTCTCTCCTCCATCAGAAGATTGAGGTCTTGGATACCACTATGGAAAGCCATTTGCTTTATTTGAATTCCTCCAGCTGTCCACCCAAAATGCTGTCTGTAAAGTCTGGCTCAAAGTTTCTATTTCAGCTTCATGTTCTCAATAGAAAGGAGAGATGCTGCATGGTCAGCAGAGTCAGCATCCAATCCCGTGGTCTGAACCATTCAATGGTTCAGATATCAAAGATATCACCTTGGGGTGTTGGCATAGACAGACTTTTCAATGGTAGAACTCCAGGGCAGGGTCTTTGGCTTTCACACAGCTACTGGTCCAGCAAAGCTCATCTGAGAAACAGAATTTGTCATCTCTAAGCCACAGAAGTCTATGCAATGTCATAGAGAGCCATCCCTTCTCAGATGTCTGAGTCCCCTCTTCCCTATAACTGGAACAACTCTTATAGAAGGTAAGAATGAGTTAATCAAGGTAGTGTTAACACTGATCCACCTCTGCAGTGTCTGGTGAAGGAATAAAGCATTTGCCTACTTATCTCAGGCAATATTAGTCCAACATGGACAGCCCAAAACAAATAGGACATAGATTCGTTCCCTGATGATTCATCAGGAAGTGCTTTCTGGCTCCTGTGGTCAGGGTCTTCCTCCAGGTTTGCCGGCACCTGGGCTAAGGAGAGAAAGAGAAAATTAATTTGAAAGAGCCAAAGGCTCATTTGTGACGGAACTGCTACAAAAGCTTTCATTTTACTTGTTTTGAGCTAACTGGTATTCAGTGCTCGTGCTGCTGAAGGGTGGTGGATTCCTTTGCATGGTGCTGGGAGTCCATAACATGGTGCTCCTCAGCTGTGTTTCTTGTGCGGCAGCTCCTGGGACTCTACCATGAGAACTGTAATGACAGAGAGGTTTTTTTCCAAAAGCTTCAGCTCTTGAAATCTTGTGAAAAAGAGAACAATTTGGATTTCTTCCAGGCAAATTTCTGGTTCACAGGTATAGGGAAAAGCTTGAAGATGTAAATCCTGCAGGCTAAGCAAATATATATATATTGGTTTGGGAGAAAAAAAAAGCATTTCAAATTCATTTCTTAACATCTTTCACATCACAGGGCCATGTCATGATTTTCTGACTCCAGCTGGAGGTTCACTGATGTGCAAACCCCTCTACAAGCTAAGGTGGATGTATTGCTGAGCCACCACTGAGAGCAGCTTCATGCTTTTCTTGCCGAGGTCTGCCCCAGGCACGCTCTCAGCCTGCCCTCAGCGTGCCCATCCAGTCCTCTCCCCCCCTTTCCATTCCCCAGCACAATAGCGCCAAAGCTCTTGATGCGTCACAGAGAGACGAGGTGTTAACCCGAGTTAAGGCACTCATTCTCCACATGGGGTGCTCCCAAGGCCCTTCACCTCTTCTCCTGTGCTCCTGGGTGTGCAGCTTCAGCCCGCAGCCTCCTCCAGCCCTGCCTGCTCCCAAAGGACCAGCCCCACACTGAATTCCCCACAACCAGGAGAGATGAGTGCAGTTTACCATGACCGTCTTGTCAGAGGCCAGAATTGGAGCCTGCCCATTTGCAAGATGTGAGTTTTCTCCATGTTTATCCCCTGGAGGGGTTGTTCTGTGGGTTTATTGACTAAATAAGGGTATTGATTTGTTAAGAGCTTTTCTTCCTCCTTTCAGAGGGAAATATTGCTATCTCTTTCCTCTTCTCTGTACTCCACGTGAGAAGTTCTCTTAGTGACGCCATAAATTTCCATCTCCGCTTTTCACTGCTCTGTAAACAAGTATTTGCCTGTCCACAGGGGTTAATTTGGTGGTGTTAAACTCTCTGCAGCTCCCTCTTGGGCTCTGCACTCGCAGACTTTTTCTCCGAGGGAGATCCCCATGTTCGCTCTGCAGGCACCCTCCATCCTGCCCTGCATTTCTCCCATCACCCGTGGAGAGCCCTATCTGCACAAGCACTTTCAAGATCAGGGTGTTGCAATAGCCTACATCAAAGCATTGCTTCCTAAAACAACTGACCAGATCTTCAACTGGGAAAAAGATGACCTTAAGAGAGTGTTTTTGGGCTAACGCATGATAAACACTGTTAATGATGAATGAAGGTCATATTATCATTTCCTCACGTCTGTTTTATAGGGCGAGACGCTGGTTATTGCTTGACATTGTCATGCAACATTTGTATGTGCTGGTGTCCATAAATGCAAAAGATTTTCCCTTCTAGAAATTCATAGTCTCTGAAAGGGTCCCAGTCTTTCTGGATGAGCTTGGCCTGAAACCAGAGAACTCTTCTTCATAAGAAGAAAATGCAGGCCTGAAGCAAAATACACAGAAAAGTCATCAGTTTCTGAGCTTTGCAGGGGTGTTTCCATTTTTTCAGACTCCTTGTCCTCATGGACGTTTCCTTGAAATCTATCCAGAGTCCCAGTCGCAGCAGGAGAAAGAAGAATAAGTGGTTTGGTTCATGGAATATTTTCAGCTAGAATGGGTTCATCAGCACCCTGGGTCAACAAACTTTCTAAATCACACACAGTTAAGCACTCTTCACTATGATCCTCCTTAGGCTAATTCTCCCCTTCTCAAGGTTATGCTCCAGCAGTGAAACAACCTATTTAAACCTCTTGGGATGTCTGAAGAGATTACACATGTCTTTTCCTTGGCTTAGCTGTGAGCCATAGCGAGCTTTGGAGTGCTGTGCCAGAGCTGGAGCAAGGCGGCTTGGCCGGCTGGCTACACCAGCAGCATGTGCTGCAACCAGTCCCATCAGGCTGGATCCATCCCATTTTCCCCTGGGATGCATGATTTGAGTGTCATGTCACAAAGGAGTTAATTTTCAGAGTATTGCAGCACAGCGCAAGCCTGGGGAGTCAGCAGGGAGCAATACAACCCCAAGCTCTTGCAATGCTTCGAAAGTTTGCTCTTGTATGTCATATCCCTCAAAAGCCTCCTGAGCTGTCAGCGTTATAGATCACAGAGAAGCTGGCTGTGCTGAGGCACCATCACGCCATCACTGAAGGTCTTATGAAACTGTAGAAAACATATCCCAGAAGGTGCTGTGTCAGCTCCATTATTTATACAGTAGCAGAGCTCCGTAGGCAATGGAAACACAGCTAATGCTGCACAGAGGCTGCGGTACCTCTTGGGCCATGCATCTTGGCCATGAGCTTTGTTCCACTGAAATCAGGGATGGGAGGTTGTGCTTCGTCTTGGCAATGCCAAGGCACGATCCAATAACTTGTTCGAAGGGTCTCTGGGATAATGACAACAGAATGCAGCAGCAGCAGCAGGTGAGGGGTCCCAGAATTGAACGAAAACCCCGCACAAGAGGAAAGATGTCTGGACCAGACACTGCGCTATGCTATGGGAAGAACCAGGGATATGCTTTCATGACCAGAGCAGACACAAATGCTAACACACTTCTGCAAAAAATTTATCAGCACATTTTTTGTAGCAGGCACTCTACCAGGACTGATTTGGACATGGCCTGAATGCCTTTACACTGGAATTTGCATCAGTCGCCCAAAGGTTTGAACCATCCAGTTGAGTGGCATAAAACACCCACTATGTAGCCAGAAATTTCCACACTGCTCCCCCAAGAGAAACCTTTGAGTCTGATCCTGTGGGAAGCAGCAGGTAAAAGCAAGCTCAGGAATACTGCCTGCAACAGCAACACAACATCTGCTGCATCAAACCTGCCTCTGGATGCTCGAGCCTGCTGCTGAGCTGACTTACTCCTGCCTTACGTCGGTGTGAGAAATGAATCAGGCCCTTGGTGTGCGCAGTGAACATATGTCCCGGCAGCTGTGCTTGAACCCAGTTGTGCGAGCAGCAGGTTCGGCTGGGTTTCGTCAAACCCAGAGTGTCACAGAAGGCATTAAAAGGCTGTTTGGCGCGTGTTTGAAAGCACCTTGAGGATAACCAAATCACAAGCAATAAACAACATCGGTTTATAAAGAACAAGTCATGCCAGACCAACTTGATAGCTTGCTTTTTTTTTCTTGGATCAAATTACAAAATTAGTGGATGAAAGGCCTTACAGAAGATGTAATGCATCTAGACCTCAGCAAAGCATTTGTTATTGATCCTTGCAAAATGCTACTTGAGAAACTAATCCAGACTGCCTTAGATATGAGCATTAACAACAGCGTGGACTGAGAGGCATCCGACTGGCTGTAAACAGAGGGGAAGTGCTAAGGGCCAACACCCTGACGTACAGGATCTGCGTCACAGGACCAGTGCTTGGCTCCGCTCTGCGGACTTATCTGTACATGAGGGTGATGTGGAGAGGGTGATTCAACCTCAGATTGACCTAGTAAGGACTTGAAGAGAGACCTTCCGAAAACGTGTGGCCGTGGCCCTAGGGAGTGATGCCATCAATGCCGAGGTGCTGCTCTCCTCTCCGGCTTGGAAACTGATCCTGCCCCACAGATGATTTGGGGCGAAGACAGGAGATGGAAGGTCACCAAAACCATTTCTGAAGCAGAGCTGTTCACCCTGGCCAAATCCCCACAGGAAACCCTGTGACCAGCCTCCCTTGGCTTTAGGGATGCTTTTCCAAATACCCATTTTTAACACTGCTTTATTTTTACAGTGAACTCTGCTGCTGCTCTTAGTGAGAACTACAGGAAGAGAAAACTTTAGGCAGTTTTGCTGCAAGCATGAGGGGCAGCTGAAGCAGCCATGCTGGCCGGGGATGACAGGGGTGGCCATTCAGCCCCGGCACTATTTGGCAGCTGTCACATCTCCCTGGCAGACAAGGCTGACCTTGAGCCTGGGACCCCATAGCAGGAAGCAAAATGCACGTCTGGCACATGAGCTGTAGCAAAAGCCCCACTTTGATTTTCACCAGTAGAAAAAATAACACTTTCTGGAGTCTGACATCCTCCTAATCATGCAGGCAGAGCTGTGGTTGGGAATTCAGGTTTTGGCATTCCAATAAAGGCACTGATCTTTCCATGAGTTCCAGACTTGCTATTCAGGCTTTTACTGAAGGATCAAGTTGCAAAGAGGGGTTTGACCCTGACAGTCCTTCACAAGACTATCGTTTTTGTCTCCTTGTCCCAGCAGATGAGGACATAACCCTCCACAGAAATCCCTCCACAGAAACTCCTCCACAGGTAAAGTTCATGTGGGGAGAAAATACACACTTCAGACACAAGTTTCTTTGTTGCTTACTCTCCAGCTCATCTTCTGATTAGATTCAGAACTCTTGGTGCCTGCACCCTGCTCCCCTACTTTTACCCTGGTCTTCCATCCCATCTCCCACACAGGATCAGCCTGTCCTCACTTGCAACCCATCCTGTTCCAGCAACGAGTGCCTGAGCCACTGCTGATCTCACCCAAAGCAATCCCAGGTGCCAGCAAGTCATGTCTGATCATGCCATTAATCTGGTTATTTACTTGGTGTGTTTTTAAATTCTTTGATTGCTTTCGCACCTACAGAGATGTTGATAGGCATGTTGCTAAAAAGGGAGAAAAAAAAAAAAAAGAGCCACATCACATAAATAAATTCTTCAGCAGCCTGTTGGAAAAGTGTTCAATCCAGGCATGCAGACACACTTAGCAGGTCAAGCACTCAATCAGCATCCACTCTCCATGCTGGAAGCCAGCAGCTAGGGTGAGGTTTCACCCAGCCATCAGTAGTGAGGTGGCATCTCCCGGGCTCTTGGAGCAGGGATGGCCAGGTGGGAAGTGGCTGTAAGCTGACATCACCTGGGACCCATCAGCCTGTCTACCAACCTCTACCTGAAAGACCCACCGTTGCAGAGACATCCACTGAGGCTTTTCAGCTCCAAAAAGATGTCTTTACTTTAATCTGAAGTGGTGGAGAACCTCAACAAAGGCCAAATTCGCAGCATCCCCCAGCCTGATGGTCCTTCCTAGGCATGTTCCAGCTCCTCACCTATCCAAATACCCTCTTTACACAGTTGTTTCACATGGCTGCAGGGTTTGCAGCACCCATCTGTCCATCTCATAGCCAAGGGGCCAGAGGGACCCCATCCTTTGCAGGGTTCACATGGTGTGCTTTGAGCTCTGCATTCGACAGATGTGTTACCCCTCCGTCCCCCGGCTCCTTCTGTCTCTGGAGCCTGTGGTCCCCATCACCAGATCAGGAGGACATCATCTGATGGATGGACCAGAGCTGGTGGGCAGTGTGCAGGAGGCTGGAGAGGACCAAATCAGGTTTACTTCCCCGATAAAACCCAGGGAAGGATTATGGTCTCTTTAAGCCCGTCTCCGCAGCCACGCCGGCTCCCCGCGCGTTGACCCAGTCGTGTGCTGTATTAGAATTGTAGAGTAATAAATGAACAGTGGAGGGGTTTGTAATGATGATTAGGGACTGAAATTGGTTCAGATTTACAGTGTCACTCAGGAGCGGAGGCAGAGGGGGAAGGCATTCTGCGCGGCCTAATGGATCCATCAACTCGTTTTGGCTGCTCGGTGGGCCGCGCAGGGTCACCAGGCTTTCCGCTGGCAGCACAAAGCACTTCAATTTTGTTAGGAAATGTATCAATTTAACTGACTTGAGCAGCACACGGCGGAGAGGGGAGGAAAAAAATAAAAAAAAAAAAGAAAGGAGGGGGGAGAAAGTGAGGGGAGGAAAAAAAAAAAAGAAAAAAAAAAACCTAATGAATCTGGACTCAATTTTCCGCCACACTGCCTCTGCGAACTGTCGGAAACAATGTCTGCGGTCGGGGTGAAGGCAGCGCGGATAGGCTGCCCG
>NW_009726470.1:26483-26771 GCF_000703405.1 Apaloderma vittatum | reverse complement strand
ATAGTTCTAATTGAGTGGGAAAATATAATATAGGGAGCTGTTGTCTGCAGTTAAAGGGAGGAGGGGGACAGATTAAATGGCCTACAATAGTGGGTGTCAGGCACGGCAGATGTTGCTTTCCGCTGATAACTGCGCTGACATATCTCGAGCTTGTCAAGGCTGAGGTTTTCAGAGAGACTTACAGCAAAAGGCAGCAGATGGCCCTCCTGAATGGGAATGAAGTGCTTAAACAGCCTGGCTGCTGAAGGCAGCTAGGTTGTAGATAGAGGAGTCGGAGGTGTCTTATTG
>NW_009726470.1:25426-26375 GCF_000703405.1 Apaloderma vittatum | reverse complement strand
GCCGGGGCTGGCAGATGCTGCTGGATGGCAGCCCGGGGTGACAGGGGCGAGCAGGGCTGGGGATGCGTCGCCTTAAAAGTCACAGATGTCAAACGGCAGGACAAAAATCAGGGCGGTGGCCAAGCGAGCGGGTGGTAGGGCTCAGGAACGCAACATCGGCTTCACCAGCAGCCACACAATGGCGACCTAGACCCTCTCCCTTCCCAAAGCACCCCACCGGCAAGAGGCCATCCCATGGCAGACCCTGTTTGCAACCCTGGTGGACCAATACATACCATAAGCCATGAGGTGAGCACAGGTATTCCAAATACGGAAGGATATATCTTGGGAATGCATATCTGAGTGTAACACACCCACCACAAGGTGCAGCGTGTGAAACCCAGCGTGGCATCACACAGACAGTGCCTCTGCTGCTCAAACTGCAAACGGGCTGCAGGGTACAGCAGACTTGCCCCTTAGTGGGATGGAATTTTTGCTCTGCTCTTTGAAGTGGTGCCTCAGCTGTACTGGGATGTGCTGGGAAGCACCCTGTGCCTCAGTTATACTGGGATGTTCTGGGAAGAGCCCTGTGCCTCAGCTACACCTGGATGTACTGGGAAGCACCCTGCCTCAGCTATACCAGGATGTGCCGCACGCTGCAGGAACAATCTGGGAACGCCATAAATATCCCACCATGTGCTGTATAGATCAGTAATACACATCCATCTGTGAACTTAGGCCCACACCAATCATATGCACTACAATGAATTTCGGAGGATATGAAGGATGCTGTTATGGGTCCATAAAGCAACACCCTTCTGTATTTGCCCATTGGAAGTTTTGCAAATACATCTCAAGGCACCCACCAACATTAAACAGTGTATACACTTGTCTCGCATCCAGTGCCAAAACCACACACACAAATCCTCTCCATCCATGTGTGGGAGCATCACTGGGCACACAAGAAGGC
>NW_009726470.1:18934-25395 GCF_000703405.1 Apaloderma vittatum | reverse complement strand
ACTGCCCCACACGTGGGCACAGCCAGGCAGAAGGCAGAGCAAGCTGCAAGTCTCCAGAATCCCTCCCCAGCCAGGCCATCCCAGTGCTGCTCCCTGTGTGCTGAGCCTTTCCCATGAGCCTGTCTAAATATAAACAGGCACACACGCATGCTGTTATTAAATCTATCCAAACATGTAAGTATGCTTTTCACAAAAACCGCACGGAGTCTGGCACAAACACTTATCTACTTACAAAATGACATAAATTGAGTCTGTATACACAAACACACACACTGACGCAGCTGGGGAAACACATTGCTAATATCCAGATAGACAGAGATTTACCACTGATAAGGTTATGGCCACACTCCCTCTCCCAAGCAGCCTCCCAAGAAAAATCCTCCCTCCTGGGACTCATCCTGCTCTCTCTGAAGTTGGTGAGGACTGCTCTAGTTGTGAGTCCTTCCTCCATGGGAAGGACCTGGATTTATCCCAATGGACTCTGCTGCATGGGATCAAGGTGATGTTGCACTACTTCTCCTTGCTCTTTTCTGTCACCTGCTACAAGAACAAACAGGGACATTGAACAACCACTGAAGCAAGGCAGTTAAATTAAAAATGGTCTTAAAACTGGTTAAGACAGAGCCTTCTAAAGATATGAGTGATGTCTTACACAGCCTTCCAGTACTCCTCTCCACACATCCAAGCTGCTGCCCTCAGCTCACACCAGTGGCTGCAGGCGATGGGCCACGTTTCATTCAGTGCAAAGAGGGACCATCAGCTGCTGGCCAGGCCACTGCTCAGCCAGAGGAAGGTCACAGTGAGACCCAAAGCTCTTGCTCTGAGGCCAGGACAGTCTTTTTGATGTCCCCTGCATCCATTACCCTCAAGCACCCTGCAGGCATTCCCTGTTCTCCCTGCAGTGTCCTCTCTAGCTTTTCCCAGATCACATCCTCACTGTACTCAGTCTATTGTCTCTTGACAACCCATTTTCTCCCTCCTTTAAAGTGTTTTTACCTTTCCTTCTGTTGTTCCCAACTCATTGTTATTGGCAGCAGTTAGCAGCCTCCAGCCCTCTCATATATTTCCTCTCCTCGTGTTTCTCTACCACCTACTCTCACTCAGTTGGGCCTTAAACCCCCATTTCTTTGCTGCTCAGACAGCTTGGTCATCTCCAGCTCCCCTACATCATCACTCCAGGACACTCGTCACCCATTGCCATTGCTTTGCGGCAGTCAGGGATTTGGCTGTTGTTCCGCTCGTGAGGAGGTCACTAATTTTGCACAGTAGTCTTGGACACACCATCAAAGCTCAAGCACAAAAGCAAACATCAGACAGACAGATGTTGAGCCAAGACCTTCTGCTTCTCACCCAGCACTCTGATTATCTACAAGCCTCTGTAAACTGCTGTTATCTGGTATCGGAAGCTCTCCTGTATTCAACATGACATGTTTCCAGCTCTCTCATCTCCACAGAGGTGATGTTCTCCCCTAAACGTCCTCCCGCCAAGTGGAAAATAGCTAATGCATGCAGGGATGTCCTGGAGGGTCAGTGGGATTTTAATACACTTGATGGCTATGCTGGTGCCAAAGAGAAACCTCCAAAAGGAAAAAAGAGACAGATATGCCTGGTACAGAATGATGGATGCTCCTGAGCTCTTTGAAAGCCCACAGAGTATTCAGAGATGTGAGGAAACCACCTTGGACCTCTCCACCACTTCAAACTCGTTGATCTGAGTTGGCCACCCCCATGGGTACCAAGAGACCCTCCATCCAGAGAATGGGGTGTCACTGTCCCAGTCACACACACAGTGCATGAAGAAACTGTCTGCACGGAGGGAGAAGCTCCTTAATGGGTAGCCCAGCATTTACAGTAATCAAGAATGATTCAATTGACAGGTTTGTGTGGTGTTTGTTAATTTACTTGAGATTCATTCCTGGGAACAGCTGGCTGTATCCCAGCAGGACTGTGACTCTCACTAGCCCACCTGCTGCTAGACAGACGGGCTTTGGGTACAGTTGTAGTTAAAGTTTAGCAGGCAGATATTTCTGGCCATTAAAAATGGAAAAGTTCTTTGAAGACTCGTGTGAAGAGGAGGTTTTAGAGGCAAAGATGTTGGCTCTGAGCTTTGCTAGATGGTTTCACTTGGGTTTCCAGAGCAGCCAAGGAGCTGAGGGCTTGTTTTGTCATTTGAGTATTGCCAGTTGAATTCTCAAGATCATGGTACATAAAGAATAACTTGTGAAAAAGTCACTTAGTATTCACTTGCAGGGTCTGTTCTGGAAGGTTTTTACAGGAATTTGACTCATAAGGGAGTTAGACACCCAACTCTTCCTGAAATTCAGTGGGAATAATCATGTACCTCTCTGCTTTGGAAACCTCTGACCAATCAATTTATATAACATTAATATTTTTCTTCCTTTAAATTGACTGTATTCTTTTAAGATATAATTAGTTTTTCCTTCTAGTGCCCATGTGGGCATGAGTCTTTAAAGTAGATGACAAAAAGACATATTAAAAAAAAACCATGCAGAATTATTTCTCAGAAGCAGCTTTTAAAACTCAAAACTAGGTTTCACAAAAAATATGTTTCCTACATACAGACTACAGATCCCTCTCAGAAATTCCAGCAAGTGATGAGATGCTCAGAAAGGAGGACTTGACCCCACAGACCCTTAGGGTTACCGGACCCTGTACTACAACTGAGCCCTCGGAAGCTGCTTCCTGCTTGGGAGTTTAAGGGGCAAAAAGTGGGGCTGTCTTCCCCAGCGAGCGTCCCCCATTAGCAATGGGGATTAGTCACAGCCCAGGCCAGAGCCTCTGTGACCAGAAGTTACCCACCACTAGTGGCAGAAGAAGTGCTGCATCCCACCACTATCGATAGCATCGGTCGTCAATGCCAGTCCAGAACAAGAGTGAAACGTCACCAAACCAGAGCAAAATGCCTGCAAGGCTTGGGGCAGTTCCCTCTCCTGGGCTTTCCTGTCACTAAACTACTGATTAGCTATTGATTAAAACATCTATTAATCTTTATAAACTATTTATAAATGGAACCTTAACACAAAGTGTGACCTGTACAATATTGAAATAGAAATTATACTTAATATGGATTTTTAAGTAAGTTAAACATGTAAGTGAAACAACTCATCACATCCCCTAAGTGTGTTCATTACATGTTGGGTATGGAGTATTTCCACAGAGTTATATACTTTTGGGCTCTACTTCAAACCCTCACACATCTGAGAAAAATCTGTAACAGCTTTGATTAAGCATCTGCCCTGATCCTTGTCCCACACCTGTTTTTCCACTGCCCCTGAGTATCCTGGGCTGCCCCTCTCTACCCTCCCCAGCTCAGCAGGACTGTGGGTGGGAGCTGCCCTGCCTGGCACTTACCTGCCTGCTTCGTTGTGTGCTGAAGGACCGGTTTTCTCCCATCCTTCTGCAGCACTTCCAAGCCTCACATCAAGCCCAGGACCAGCGAGGCGGCTGCCGGAGGAGGTGGTGGCAGCACTGGGCTGTACTGGAGTCAGCTCACACCAAAGGCACTCTCTGGCTAAAAATCAAACAAGGAGCTCACTACTGTGAGATCTCAGCCGACTCCATTTGTTACATGGCACATCCAGGAGGGGTAACCAGCTTGCAATACATTAAACAATTAATCATTTAGATTGCAAGGCTCTTAATGCTGCAGGCATTTCCCACTAAATGTGTGGTACAGGTGCAGGTGCCCCGTAGAGGAATCCTGCCTGTGAACTCTGGGAACCAAGGACACAAACAGAAAGCCAGGATGGAAGAAGTGTGTCCTCCAGGCTTGCAAAGCTTTCCTGATGGTCCCACTCCTCTGTACCCTGCATGTTTCCACACACATTTACCAATAACCCCAAAAAGCACCACTGCGACTGGCATAGCTCAGAGGGAACAGCAGAGTCGAATGCGCTATTTAACACATGGTGCTGGGCTGAGCCCAGCCTGGCCTGGCTCGTTTGTGCTAACGAAGCTGTTAACCATCAGTCCCTCATTTGCCAGGGTTTGCAGTGAGGACCTTACTGCCCCTCTCTTTGCACTTCTTTCATCACATCTCTTGAAGCTCTTGACATCACTTTATGGTATTTTCATCCCTATTTTCAGCTGAGGAACCAGATGACATGGCAGAGGAGATATTGTTGTCGCATATAGTTGCAGCTAAAGGATTTACAGCATTTACATTGCTGGTTTTTGTGTGCATTATGTGCCCTTTGAGAAGTAGCTTCAGTGAGGGAAAACCAATGTTGCAATGGGCAAGGAGCCAGAGCTCTGCAGTGCGTTCCTCCCCGTGGTCATGCCACGGCACTTGAGGGGAAACAGAGCCAGGATGGGACCTAGTCTGGTTGCACAACCTCAGGCAGACACTCAAACTACATTTCTGAGCCTTGGTTTTCTCACCTGAGGAGGATTTTGGGCAGTGCAGGGGACGTCCGTGGCACAGGGCTTTGCCCCACAGACTGCTTTCCTGTTAACAACGCTCTACCAGCAGTGTGCCCGGCACACATTTGGGCTCCTGAACATCTCATCTCTGTGGTGTCCAACGGGACTCGGTTCCTGTGCAACCACCAGAAGTTTGGAGAAATCTTTCTCTGTACCAGAGATGCTTCAGATTTGCACTCTGGAGACCTAGGAGCAGGATTTGACCCCCTAATTTCAGCTGGTGTCTCATGAGCCATGGGCCGAATAGGAACTGTAATCGGTGCAATTCTACATCTTCAAGGCTATTAGATCCTTGTTGCTCCCCATCATGCTGTGTTTGGAGTAAATAGAGAGTGCTTAGCCAAGCTGAGAGATCCTCTAATGGAACAGACAGTTCTTCCTCTCTTCATCTGCTTGTCCCCACAGCTTTGTTATTTAAAGTCAGGTTAAAAAAAAATAAAAAAATAAAAATCAGTAGACAGGTTTGGTTTGGAAGCCGGAGGACAGGAAAAGTTAGAGATATTTATTTGACAGGGTCAAGGTTGCTGCTTTTCTTTTCTCTTTCCCCAGGTCCCATAGGTGTTAGACTGAGAGACATTTAATCGAGGGAGTAGCGGTTTCATATCTATAACAAAAATCAAATAATGCAAGATGATTTACTCCCCCTAGCAACCAGGGAGCTTACCCTTAGCAACCAGCCTAGCCTCAGGCAGCGGTGTAATCAGCTTGAAAATATTTCAATTATTGTGTTGATTTTAGTGGATTTGAGAAGCGCTGTGCGGAGAGACCAGGCACATTCTGCCCACGACCTGGAGAGGAAGATATTGATTTAAACAGGTGTCAGAAAGGAAAAGTGGAGTAAATTTAAATGCAATAGGAGAACAGCACATTGAGTGTGGTTCAGTGTGGGGGTGACATTTTGCTCATCGCCTTGAATGAAAGTGACTCAACTGAACTAGAAATTTCACCTTGAAAATCATCTCCCATCGACACAATCAAGAGAAAGCCATTTGCCATCTCTGTTCCCTGGTCTGGGAGAAGAAAGGAGGGGCAGCACCTGGATTTCTGAGACAGTTTTGGGAAAAGTAATTACCAGGGAAATGCAGGATTAGCATATCCCACTCGAGAAATTAGCCAAGTGGTGGGGGGGAGCAGCAGGACAGACGGGCAGGAGAACATCAGCGGAGGGTGGGCTGGAGAAACTGAACGGACTTTGTGACACAGAGAGATGCTGTCCGCAGGCTCCAGGCTGCTACTCCTGGAGCAAGGAATTTGGTACCAACGCCAGACTCAGTTTGACATCTGGACTGATTTGACAACTGGACTCAGTGGTCAAATCTGGAGTTTGCGGGAGCAGTGGTCCAGCAGGTCCCAGACTGTGTTTCTCCTCCGTGAGCGGCATGGGCCAAACCCTGTTCTCAGTAGCAGCCTCACAGAGCAGAGGATTGGGATGTCTCTGACCTCGTTCAGCCTCCACAGTGTAGTTTGTTAGGCTTAGCAACCCCAATCTTGCACAAAAGGGTCAAACCAGATCCTGGTCTTTAGGAAATTTTCCCATTTCCCCTTCTTTTGCTGCATGCCCCACCTCACAGAAGATGTTCCCAGCCTGTCCCCAGGCTGCTCCCTGGCCCTTACTCTGACGTTTTGTACTAATCTTACAGCTCCCCGCCACAGTAACAGCCTGTGTGTAGTTCAATAGAAACCGGTGACATCTTTGTACACTCTGCACTGACGAGCTGTTTTCTGATGCAGCGGAAGCCTGTAGACAGTGTCCTGATAATAGGGTTTCATCTCTTCCTAGCGAAGTGACAACTGACATGCCATGTTCTGATGAGCCTCTTCCCGGTAGGGTGACACCATGCATAGAGTGTATTAAAACCCCAGTTCTCTGGGCTGCGACAGTCTGTGCTCAATATGAGCTATAACTGGAGTCACAGCAAAGCTGAAACTTCTGTCCAATTCACGAGGAAGCTGTTTTCAGCTTGCCTTTGACAGTTTGTGTACAGGGCAGTTCTCAGCTGCGGCAAGCAAGGGGGGTG
>NW_009726470.1:18126-18903 GCF_000703405.1 Apaloderma vittatum | reverse complement strand
ATGCCCGGCACGGTAGGAGCGATACCAGCAGAGCTGAGCAAGTTGCGGCTGCGGAGCTGGCTGTCCGATCCTGCACCTTGCCCTGGACTCTGCTGATGCATCCTGAGCTTTGCTACCTGCTCAGAGCCATTCTCCCCATTAGAGAGGGAATCAGCCAAGACTGGAGCAAAGGTTTTGGAGGGACAGAGGGAACAGGACGGCTCCTTCCCCACCAGAGCTTTTGGGGAGCCCTGCAGATTGGTGTTGCCTCAGTTCTCGTCCCATTGTCGGAAAATCCATTTGCGTTTGTCGAGTGACCAAGGTGAATCAGTTTTGTTTGCGGTGGTTCGCACTTCTCTGGGTTCAATTTCAAAGTGGCATTTTTAGAGCTTATCACATGCCATTTATAAACGTATCAGTGCCTGCTCAAAGGCTCAGCGGAGAGAGGGATGCTACATCCCTCATCCATTTGACAAGAACACAAGCCCTGCACAATCTTCAGACAGCAAAGGGCACTGCCTTATCTCTGGCTAGTAAAGGGTGTATCTTGACATTGCTACAGTCACTCTCATGGTGTAAGCAGAGCAAAAATCAACCTTCCTCCTGGATTTTGACCCATTCAGAGACTTTTCTCTGTGCCAAAAACTGATTCCTAGACTGTAGCTGCTAGGATAGATACCTTCAGCTAAAATGGTATTTTAGATGGCAGCCATGGTAATCCCATCCTCATGCACTCAGTTTTGTCTTGCTGTAGACATGAGGTGGCTTTACCCAGATACTGCAGGGGAAACAGCCATG
>NW_009726470.1:0-18095 GCF_000703405.1 Apaloderma vittatum | reverse complement strand
TGCGCCAGGCAAAGAGCCCTGCCATGGGTGGTTACCACCAAGCAGTATTACAAAGCTCAGCTTTAGCTTGACCTTACAGTAAATTTCCAGTTAATCCTGAAAAGGAGAAAGGCGTCGCAAACGTCTTTGGCTTATTCAAGGTCTTGCAATGACCAGAAGACTGCTAAGACAACATCCACCACAAGCAGAAAATGTAATGAGGCCAAGGAACCGGTGAATTAGGATGTGCCTGAGAGAGGTGCTGGATAGATACACATTCAAGGACCCCTCATGTCACCAGGACCAGCTTAGTAAGAGCACACATTTTAACCTCCCTGACTCAGCCCGGGAAGGCAGGATCCTTCCCTTGCTGTTCCCAGCAGTGCAAGCAGAGCCTGTCTGATGTGCTGACCTGCCCTCCACAAGCATCTTACACTCTCTATCTTTGTCGGATTGAGAAGAAAAAAAAAAAAAGATTCAGATTATTCTTAAGCCCATTTGCTGCCTTGCTCTGAAATATGCAGTTTCTTCCCTGGAACGTACCTTCAGTGTAATCCGCTCTTTACCAGAGCCTGTAGTCGCTCATTCATGCATTCCTCTGCCTTCCTTCATTAAAACCTGTTGCTCGTCAGAAACCTTAGCAGCTTAAACTGGACTGCCTCTTTTCTTGATAACAGTAATCAGGGCTTTAGCAGAGCTTTGCAGAATCAGTCTGCCCCGCACCCCTCCCACTCCCAATTTTCTGATGGATAGGTGGTCACTCAGGGGGAGAAAAAAAAAATGAACCTGTTCATCTGGAGAGCAGAACAATTTGCATTTTGGGGGTGCTTACTGAAGAAGGAGGTGGCAGGAGCTCTCCCAGGGAATTCCTGGCTTAGATTTGCAGAACCACTGTCCTGGCATTTTGCCTTGTTAGTATCCGTAAAGTTATTAATAATCAATAAACAAATCAGAGTAGGTAAACACACGGGGGCATCTCCTGCCATTGATTTTTGGGCAGGATACCCCTCTGAAATCAATGAAGAGATTTGCTTAGAAACCAGTGCATAGTAATGGCCACATGTCTTAAAAAGAAAGAAGCACAAATCCAGTAACAGTTTATCCACCAGCTCTGTCTCCCAAACCTTATGTTTCTGTCTTCTCAATCCCATTTTCCTGCAGTACAATCCAAGTAACTCCCATGACTTCTCATCAAAAGTCAAGTCTTATTTTCTATTGCTGCTCTTTAAAGGGAATTAGATAGTTGTTGTTATCGTGCGTTTGGAGATAGAGATCTGGAGGTTTATGTTATTCTGCCTTTTGGCTTAGGACTGATATGTTGGACAGTCAGTCTGTATGAGTGACAGATCAATTCATTCACTTTTGGAAACTTTTTTCCTTTGGATTTTAAATGCTTCAGTTTAATAATGGTCATATTAAGCCTGTGTTTTTAATTGAAATAAGGAACTGAAATAGGAAACGCCTCATCTGGCTAAGCTACATTTATTGCTCAACACCAATACCGCAAAGGCCATCCCGAATCATAAAGCCCTCCTCAGCCACCTAGCAGCTTGGGGACTAGGCACTGATTTAATTCTGGACACCATCCAAGGCCTCTGGAAGTCAGTTCCCGGCTTTTCTTGACCTGGCAGATGCCCAGGAGTCACTCAAAGGCTCTTCCCTGGGTTACCTTGAACACACGTTGCTTCCTGTCTCTGACCAGTTTTCTTATGCTGCCACACATGACGGCAGCTTTCTTCATGTCTAAATTATGGCTCGCGTTTCTGGCTTGACAAACAGCATCATAAACCCTTTTTATGTGATTTTCAAACTTCCCAATCAGGCATAAAGCTGGAGAACCATTTCTCAGTCCAGCAGTGCCTCTGCTACCGAGGCTGAGAGCTCCTGCAGCTCCATTGGAAACGCTGCTTAAAACCAGTTTTTGCAACAGAAACTTGTAGGGTGGGAGCACACCTTTGAGCATGACACCAATATTTAGACTTACAAAATCCAGGAGAGGTGACATCAATCATCCTCAGGGATACTTGCCTCTGTGTCTTCTGCAGTGCTGTGCTGGGCAAGGAAAAACCAGACAGGTCAGCATAGCCATCAGCTACAAAAAAATTCTGGCACAGAGAAGAAGCCTTTCTCCCCTTCACTGAGTTGCAGCTTTTTCAGACTTGAGGCTGAGCCCCATCTGAGGTACAGAGAGTTCGTTCTCCACCTGAACTCCTGATCATGATCACAGGCTGCACCTGGAGGGGAAACCCATGGGGGAGAGTTCAAATAGCAACCTGGGGGTTCCATACTGCTGAAGCCCTTCTGGCACATCTTCCCAGCCTGTGTCACTGTGCCAGCGAGGTTCAGCTGGCTCAGGTGTGCTCGCCTGTGTCAGACCTGTATTTCTTTTCCTGGGAATAAATTTTGTGGCAGGTGCCGAGCGGGATCCACTTAAGCTTGGTGCTAAGGGCAATCTGCCCCATCCGCTTCTCTCCTGGAGAAGATCTGTACACAGAGCAGGGAGGAACTTTCATCTCAAATATACAGAAAGCATGAAAGCAGCATCCTTGCCTGCATTCCCTCCTTCTTCTGACTGAAGACAAGGTAGTCTTCAGGGGAAGTAAAATAAGGAAACCACAAGCTGGAGCCTCAGGCACGGCCACAGGAAGCTGCTGGAAATGTTCCAGCCAGGAAATAAATTCAGCCAAGCCATAAAATACTTCACTCAAACACCTTCCCTGACACCACCATGGGCCCCCTCCACTGTATCTCACACTGCCAGATTTGCCACATATAAAATCAAGGCAGGTGACCACAGTCATAAAAAAGAGTTATGCTTTGCTGTGACGTGTTTCAAGCACTACGAGAGGCCGGCACCGCAAGGAGAAATAGGGTTTGTCCCTGTTTCCTTCAGGAAGAGATTTCAACCAGCAAATTACCCATGTTACACCCATGGCAGAAGTTGCCACTACACAGTGAAAGGAGCCCAGGGGACCTTTTGCAGAGGCAGATCTTATAGGAGAGCCCTTCATTCACCAATTGCAGGCTCTTGCCCAGGAAGGGTCACTTCTGCTCTCCAGTGGTGGGTACACTGGGGGCTCAGGTGTTGGTAACCCCATCCATGTTTGCCCTGGATTTTCTGATTGCACTCCTATCCACAGGGTTTTCTCCCTGGCTTCCCAGCAAGGCTGGGGGTGTTTCCTAGGATGTGAGAGGAAGCTTGGCCAAATCTGTCTTGACCTTTGTGGTTTCTGGATGGCAAAGAGGTCTCCTTGGCATTTCCAACTGGCCTAAACCATCCGAAGGAACCTCCCTCAGCACTACATGTCTACGTCTAGGAAACCTGAAGGGTTCTGTGAAAGTTCAAACTCACTCTCAAAATAAAAAAAAATAAAAAATACCACCTCTGTTGGTTTCAGATGATAAAAGAACCTTTCTCCAGTTCTGTGTTCACAACATATGTCCACTCTTCACGCTGTAGCTAAAGATGAGAGCCAAGCTTGAACACAGTGATGACCTTACAAAATTCAAAATGAGAACAGTTTCTCAGTTATGTTTCACAAGCAGACCTTTCCAGATAACTGATACACCTTAGACCACTCATGTACGCACCTGAAGCTGCTTGGAAATAAGCTCTTGCTGCATTTTTGTTACAGACACATCATCACTTCAGAGCATAAAGTACCCAAAGCTCCAGAAACTCTTATTGCAAATAATCTCCCTGCCAGAAGAAAGGCAGTGTGATGTTTATCAGAAAACTGCGTTGGTACGTAGGACCTTTAGCATCTTCAGATGAAAGCAATCACTCCACAAAGAAGAGCAAGCCTTGGGTGAGGAGGTATTTGCCTTCACCAGCGCAATGCCCCAGCTCGGTTTGCCCCTACAAGCTGCCCAGTGATGCAAAACTGAAAACACTCTGTTCCCAAAGCTTCCAATGGGTTCTTTTTCTGTCATTAGGTTTTCCTCATTTCAGGAGTTAACGTGGGATCATTCTATGAAAGAAAGAGCCATGCCTTCTCCTTTACGTCCTGTAGAAACTTAGCAAGGAAGAGATAAACTTTTTTGTAACCTGAAGAATTTAGGAAATTAGGGCCAGCTCTGGCAATGCTGAGGCAACAGCTATGCCATGGGATCCAGGAAATATCCATCTCCTGCACCCTGGTATGGAGTTTAAAAAATAAGCAGCTCTCACAGGTGGATTAAACCCAGACATTCTCCTGCAGCCATCAGAAAAATAACACTTCATTTTTCTTAGGAACCAGATGTTCCACACACAGAAAACGCTCAGAATTTGTAATAGCTATGTCAGACTCTACAGACTTGTAACGGTCTTTGGTCAGAGGGAAAATAGAGCAAATAGAAAATAAACAGGAGGAAGCAGGGGGAAAAAAAAAAAGCTTAGCTCCACATTCTCAGCTGTAGAAATGTATCTGGAGTAAGTATTGAAAGCTGCAGCTCCAGGAGGAGACTGCACCACCTCTCGTTGAAAACAAGACTGATATTGGTGAAATTATGTACCACATCAGCTGTCAAGTAATGGTTTTGAAACCTTAACCAGAGAATACATTTGCAGCTATTAGCATGGTATGATCATGGTTCATATTTGAAGGTGAAAGCAGTTTGTAAGGAGGGAAAGAAAACATTAATTCTATTCATCTTGAAAGTTACTTTAACTTTTCAAAACGCTATGGTAAATTTTGAAACTTTAAAATTAGTTTCAAGATGAATAGAATTAATGAGTGAATTAGAACTGGTACAGAATTGCAATAAATAATATTTGAAACCTTTTAATAAGCTTTGCAATGATTAAAATGAATGGATTTTTTTTCTTTTTTGCTATAAAACTGGAGCTCTTTTAAGTATAAATTGTGATAACGACCCAAGAATTTCCAGCATCAGGTTTTTCCATTACATCTCAACTTCCACATTTGATCTAAGGCTTAAAGAATAACATTCAAGCCTCACTTTCTAATGATGAGGTGTTTGACACAGAAAGCAATCCTAATAGAGAAGGCTGCTTGCCTGGTGATCACTGGCAAGTGGAGCTGACAGAGACAAAGAAACATTTTTCTACCGAGTCTCCTAATGAACCCTTCTTCTCGGACCTGGGACTGTGAGTTATGGATGCGAACCCTGGTGTCAGAAGCTCTCGACAGATCAGACTCGTGTTTGTAACACTGCCAGCATTTGTTATAAGTCTTCCTTTTAACAAAAAAAAAAAAAAAGAAGACAAGACTTTTAGTAATGCTGATTGATGGAACACTAATACAATTCATACAGCTATGCTGGTTTATGATACTGCGGGTCTGGTTCAACACAGGAAAATCCTCCTTTGAAACTAGGTTTGAAAAATTTAAAATTTCCTTACCCACAACTCCTGCCAAGCCTTTTAAGCTCACAGCCTTCCTGTGTTTTTCTAGGATACATTTTCAGCACTACTGAGATAGCTGCTGCTCTCCTGTGAGTGGTTCTTCAAAAGTCTTGCACCAAGTTCTGCCTGGACGATTTCCTGTACATTCAGTATACTCCAAAATAAAATTATTCCCAAAAATTCATCTTGACATCAAAAAGCACCATAGCAAAAATGTATTTTCCTACTTGTTCAGCCATTCTCCTCTGCCTGCCTTTGGGAGAGGCTTTGCTCACACGCATTCCCACCAAGACATCTGCAAACACAGACCCTGCCATGGTTGGCTTGAGGACACCCCCAAACACAGTTTCTTCTCCTGTCCCTATTGATATATTTGTTCCTGCTTCTCCAGTATCTCTGTAACCCTCAATCACTTCAATATTGCAGCATTACATACCCCCAGCTGGATTTTTTCTGCTGTTGCCCCTCTGATGGGCTCTATCACCAGAATGTAAAGCTGATCAGCTGGGAGGCAGATGCCCCAGGCTGGCCACCGCTGGGGCTGACCCACGCTGACCCCCAGAAATAACCGCTTTCTCTGTGGCAGGAAGATTGGGACTTGAGCCTGATCTCTCCAAACTGGTTCCCCAACTTACAGCAGGAGTGTTCGACCCACTAAGAGCCTCCCACATCATCCTGCAGATCGGTGGCTTTCCCCCGAGGGTCCTTGCTGCCCAGGGAAACAGAGCATTGCCCCTCTCCTGCCACTGCTGTCTCTGTGCCAGCTTCGATCAGCGTGACAAAGTGGGTGCTGCTGCCTGGCAGCAACCACATCTCCGGGGCATCCACTGCTCTCTAATGAGCTTCTCTGTGATGCTGAGATTCATTTTCAAGATCTATCACATCTCCATGCCTTATTTCTCCTGCTCTCTCTAGCCAGATGCCACATGCTCCTCCTCAAATCACCCACTTGCCACTTAATCAATTATTCCTCCAGTATAGCAAAATATGATCATGCTCCTTTGGCTTTCAGCTCGGCTTCTGCCAGCCTAGATGTGAGGATGCAGCCTGAACTGTGCTTTCTTTATTTCTTAGTTTTGCATGAGAGCCCAGAATCCACCCAGAAGCAGTTTGTAATAATTCTGCATGGGAAACACCACCCAAAATAAATTGCATCATATTAACTTCCCAGGTCCTCACTGCACTGAAAGCCAGGCGGAAGGAAGGACGGAGCCGTCTTTCAGGTGTATTTATTTCACTAGCCAGGACAGCTCGTAATCGCAGACAAACTGTTTGTCCTTGACTCCTGTCTCAGCAAAGGAAGACTGAACTTCCCGCAACACGATCCATATCACATCAGATTTGATATATTTCATAACAGCCTTTTATTCTCCTGTCTTTGTTCATTTATTTATCAATCTGACACTTTGCTAGATACGTCGCTGTCTTTCTTTTTATTCACCTGTCATTATCTTCCGCTCACATGTTATAATACTCACCTTTTTTATGTATATTAAAAATAAAAAGGCTCTTGCCCTGTGCCTTTTCACCATGGATTTTTCTCTGTTACACTTAAATAGCAATAGAAAGAATGGTTTGCAAATCCTTTCTGACTTTTAGTGATATAAATCATCACTATTAGGAGCTTCCAGCTTGCCTCAAAGCAGCGAAAGTCCCCACTGCCACACACGTCTGCGCAGCTGTAGTCACACGTGTGACACTCCCCAGGCTTTAGGGACCAGTTCTATCAGGGGGGAACTCAGGAGCGGAGTTTTTTAGAGCGTCATAAACACCCAGGCACCATAAATAAACATTTACCAGCTTTCCATGATCTAATCCACTGTGTTAACCTGCGATAAATCCCGCAGGAGGGAGTTCGAGCAGTCTTCCCTAACTGCAAATCACAGGGGCTCGTAGCCAGTGGAGGGGATGCGGTGCTCGGCAGGACTCGCTGGGTCCCCAGTGCAGAGTTGAGCCTTTTCCTTTAAAAGAAAATTTGGCTCAAAACTTATAGCTGAGTAAAAACATCCTCTGCTTTTCCTCAAGCATTTTACCAAAAGCAGTTAGATCATTCCATCCTGAATTTTTACTACCATTACAGAAACATCTAAAAATATTTAACTTGTTTCTTAAAATATTTAATGGGATTCTGACAGTTCACCAGCTGTTTAAAAGTAGCTAAAAAGGATGGCAAAGGCTGTTGCTGAGTTTAATAAATATGTGTGTGTGTAATGTTTGTTATCTGAGAAGTACATTTAGATGTCTGCTTAGGTTAGTATCACATATGCTAGAACACATGTTCCTATTCTGGTACACATCTATAATTGTGCCCATTTATCTTAGTGTAGTTTAAAGCACCAACAGGATAAATAAAGACACTGTCTATTTTACTTTGAGAAGGAGAGAGATCAAGCTATATAAGTCAGAAAGAAAATATAAACCATTGCAGATAAAAACTTACAGGGCTGGGGAAAATTACTTTTTAAAATAACACAATCAAGGACGTCTTTGCTGTGGAAAGTTTTTTGTTGAAATGAAGCAATTCAACAACTTCTACAAAACAGACGGTGGGAAAAGAACCACGGCAGAAGCAGGAAGGTATCCTGCCTGTGTCCTTTTTTTTGCAGTCATTTCTAGCCGTTAATTTTCCAAGTCTATTAAAACAAAATACTCTCTCTTGCAGATTTACTGTCTCGTGGCATAGGATCCATGCACAGGCAAAGGTTGCCAGTGCTGCAGGTGCAGGCAGGTGAGGGTGAGCAAGGTGTGGAGGAAGCATGGGCAGGGGGAAGCCCACGGTGTGGTGTTACCACACTTATCAAACCCAGCAGGACAAATCCCTCAAGCCAGAGCACAAGTGACATCCACACAGCAGTGCTAGCTGGGGATCCTTCTGGTTCATCTAATCACTACATATTAGCCCAGATGTGGAAGGAAGCAGTGAGCCCACACTAAAGCCAGAAACAACCATCCCAACCCTTGACGCCAGCCATGACGTGCAGAGCAAAGAAATAAAACAGATCAGGAACCCAGCACTTTATGGCTTGGATTTGTGAAAGCAATGATAAATTAAAAAGGATTTATGAAAACTCTAATTGCAGGAATCAGTCTTGAGAGACAGAGCAAGACTCACAGACTTCTTTGATGTTCAATCCATAGAGGACCTCAAATTACAGAGGGAGAATCACTTTGTGGCTTGGAATAAACTGTCAGTCCAGAAATATACTGAAAAGCAGTCACCAGGCTTCAGTGAGAAGCAAAGACAATCTGCCAGTGGCAAAATCAACGTCAAAACCAAGATCACCGAACACACACAAAATGTATTTTGAAGGAGAAGCCAAAGAGTTTGGTCTTATTTGTGGCTAAACACAACTGCTCACAAACCAGCCTGGTGGCACTGGATTTTCCAGGGGTGGTTTTTCTTGTCTGTCACTCTTACAGAAAAGCTTCATGAATGGAGTCTTGGCAGGACAAATGAGGCTACTGAGGCCCCCAGTTCTGGTGTAAAGTATCTGAGTTTAAGTGCAGCCTGAGCTATGTACCAGCCTCAGATGACAATTCAAATAACACTGGGAAAAGTAATCCCAAACTAGATTTTGATTTCCTGGGTGTAGCAAGAGCTGGAAGCCTGAGGAACACTTCTAAATCATCCATGTGTTATGGATCATCACAAATGTACCAGCATTGCTGGAAGTCTTGCAAATGACAGAGGCTCGAATGAGGGCTCAATCCTGCAAAATAAAGAGTGGTGCCAAGGCCACAGCTATTCAGGCTCCTTGCCAGAAAAAAAAAACACCTTGAGAGAGCGAGCCCTTGGCTGCCAAGACAAGAGCAGTTCCTGGAGATACAGGGATGGGGAAGAGGTCATCATGCTGAAAGACCTGCTGGAGGCTTAATTCCTTCCAGAGGAAAAGCGGCAGCATTAACAAGAGAGGCAGGCACATCAAGCATATTATTTGTAGGAGAAGAAGAAAAGCTTCCAGTGCCTCCAGCTGTCTCCAAGGCTTTAGAGACATTGCAGCCAAGCCAGGGTTTGCATCGTGGGGCTGCAGGTACCTGCTGGGGATGGTACCTGCGAGTGGTCTGGGACGAACAGAAGGGAAGGAGAAGGGAAGGAGAAGGAAAAAAAAAAAAAAAAAAAAAATTGAAAGAAACTATAAACCCCCTGGTTTTGGAATATAAAAAGGTTATGAATATAGGACTCCAAGGGCTCTGCAAATGATTATGCTAATTAGATCCAGGGCTATTCAATAGCACTGAAGTGATGCTCAGGAATTTTGAACTACAGTTTTTAGTGTGATTACAGATCATATTAAAATTCTATTAGTCTTCACTTAAGTTGCAAATAAGTGGGACAGAGTAATGGGTCCATACACTCATGAACCCAAATACTTTTAATGTAACAGACATTTTAGGGTGAAAATACCCTCCTTTTTTCTATGTAACTACATAGAGTGAAACTACAAGCAGCAAAATACTCAGACATTTTTCCACAGAGGCTTGTTTTGAGTGTTGTTGTCGAGCAATATTTATAATTGTTTTAGCCTTGGTACATACATAGTATAATTGAGACAGAAGAGAAAACTTTGTGGCAAAATCTCTTTTTGTTCCTGCTTTGCAAATGATAAATTGTTAATGAGCACCTGTTACAATGTTAATGAAAGTGAGATCTGTATGTAAATAAAGAAAATTTAATAACTTAACAAGGTGGATTAAAATTCCCAACCTGCTCCTTGCTAATCTAATGCCAAACACCAAATAGTTGCTATCTAAGCAGGAAACTAGTTAATGTATTCACCTCCGTGTACTTTTCAAACTATAATTAATATTTTAAAAATTTATAAAATCGAAATCATAGGTTTGATTGTAACAAACAAAATATCTGCCTTTAATCTACTACAAAAGGTTGGCACAAATCCCCTTAAATGATACTAAAATGTAAACCACAAGGCAGCACTGAGGAATTGATTATGTTTAAGTTCTTTTGCATTTGTCCTAATCACATTCTTTATAATTGTATTTAAAATTACTCCAAAACAGTTGATTGGTAATTCTGTTGCAGGAAGAAATATGGAATGAGAACACTGTATCCTTGGAAGAAAAAAAATATCCCCTTATAAATAACTTTCAAGGTATGTCCTCTGGACATTGGGTGAATATTAACACTTGGCAAATGGACATTTGTTGGTTTAAACTAAAGTGAAAGTTATTGGAAGTGAAGAAGCAAGAGTCATATTTCTTAGAGGAGAAACCCACTCTCACGCGGAGTCTCTCTTCTCGAAAACCCAGCCAGGGTTTTGCAGCAATGCCCTTTCCTCCTATCCCTCCTAATCCACACCCCACCAAGTCCTGAGACGGCCCAGGTGGACCTGGTGGTCTCTGCACTGACCTGGTGCAGACTTGGAGGGTCAGAGCTGTTGGTGGAACCGCACAGCCCCTGTTAACCCCAGCCCAGCAAGCACGGCTTCGCTGGGAGATCCGTGTTGGCAGGGACTTCTGGAGGTCCTTCATCCAACCTCCTTCCCCAAACAAGGTGAGCTTCAAACCTAGACCCTGTTTTTCAAAATCCCAAGGATCAAGACTCTGCAGTCTCTCTGAGATGCTGTCTAAGGGATGCACCACTCTTGTGGGAAAGGGTTGGGTTTGTCTAGGTTTTTTCCTTAAAATCAGGGGAAATTTCCCATTGCAACTCATCTACCTTCTTGTTGGGCACCTCAGCAGCAGTCTGTAGCTACAATGGGGAGATGAAGGGAAGGTGCATCATGCCTCTTCCAGTCTCTCTTCCCATGTGCCACCTTGGCCACGTATCCATATGAAAAATTGGTATCGGAGTCCTTCGTACCAGTAACACATTTACTTCCTCAGTTCCAGTGTTTTTCTCTCTGTTTCAAAAAAGATGGCCTGAAACAGAGATAACAAGGCGCTTTTGCAAGACTCCAATAAAATTCCGCAATCAGCTCATCATAAAAAACCCTGTACATACACATAGGAATGACCCCTGCACGTGGCTGGGCTCTCACCCTCTGGACTTTCTTCTCCAGTTACTCTGAATGTGAAGACCTAGACACAAACTCTGGTGCTGGCAGTCCATGACCATTTATGATGGGTCTGGTCAGCATCCTCCCATGTCAAAGCAAACACTCCCATTGTCCATGGGGGAACGAGCCCCAGAGGAGATACCACAATATGCTTTTTTAAAAAAATATATATATATTTTTGGGTAATATACATGCATGCTCGGTACTTTAATTGGGAAACACTTCACGGGTCTGCACTTAATCAAGATGGATACCTCATTAGGACATCTCCCAGGGAACCAGTTTAGCCTAACAACAGCAAATCGCAATGCTGCTGCTTAATTGGGACAATTTTTGCAAAGTCTCCACTTAATGGAGACATATTGGGCCAGTGCCAGGAGTTAAGTGGTGTTAAATGAAATAGGTGCAAAACTCCAACTTCCTGTCTTTTCTATATCAAGATTGCCAGCTAAAAATGTAAATAAATAAAGGCTAAATATTTAGGAGCAGGGACTTCTGTTTTCTTTTTTTTTTTTTTTAGTTGCATACAGTACTGTAAAGAAATGTGGGCTTCTTGGGTCTGTACTTATTCCTACCTCCAGTCATAGCCTTGATGAGCAGAAGCTTTTCTCCTGTTGTGCTTGGACGGCATAGCATCTCTGGATCCAGATCTGAGATGGAAGATCTTGGTTTTACCTATTATAATTAAGACATCCTCCACTTCAAATTCCTGTAAAAGCATCTGTATAACTGTAAGAGCAGGTCTATATGGGAACCAATGCCTCAACCCTGAAGCCCTGCAAGTGTAAGTCAAGGTGTCCAGTGGAGCATTTCAGACATTCAGCCATATGCATTTCTATGGTCCTGCCATCCAGGGACCTTAGTGTCCTGGCTTGGGGGTCAGTGATACAAGTCTACCACCTATATGACACAAGAGGACCTACTAATTCATGCCCATGGTGGGAAACTTTCCCCCATTTCCATGAAGTCGGGTCTGTCCCACTAACGTGATGTGGCACAATTTGCCTTGAGCAGTGCAGGATCAAGTGCACCACATCAGTGTGGTGGGAAGGCTGATCTGATGGATGGGCCCTTGCTGGAGGCTCTTGTCACCCCTGGTTTTGGTAAGAGCATGACAGAAGGTCCAATACCCAACTTACTGGCCCATGCCTCATTCCTTGAGGGAGCAGGTCCCACAAGGGTCAGAGTCCTCCTCAGGTTCCCTCCCTGCACATCAAGGGCTGCAATCTTGCTCTACTTCCCATTTTTCTTTGGAAATTCAGCAGCTGGGACAACTCTGTGCTGTTTGGTACAGGGTTAGTTTCTGGGCAAATAAACTAATCAAACTAATGACAGGCTTTTCCTAAAACCACTCAGGGCAGCAGCAGCCACTGAGCATGCTAGGACCAGACACTCAGACCATCTTCTAGAACATAAAACCAAGCTCCCTTCAAAATACCTTTCCCAGGATGTCTTAGATCCCCTTAGATATTTCTGAGTGTTAGCATCACTGATGAACAAGCCTGAGAGGCATCAAAGCAGGTTTTTTTCTCCCCTCATCATTAAGAGAAACTGTTTTACAGGTAGCTGAGCAATTTGAAGGAAATAAAAGGTGTGTAAAACATGTCTGTTGAAGACATTGACTCAGTAACCTGTAAAAGATTTTAGTTAAATACATTTCCTGAGGACTCCTACGGTCTTTGACTGAAAGTGTTTTGTACATAAACAAACAACAATACTCCTTCCATCCATTAAAAACCACCAGTCACTTTAATACATCACAGCGTAACCATTTAGCTCAGTCATTTTTCATTGTTTGACCTCACTTTTAATTAGAGACTAAATTATTAATGCCGTTTGATAGGAGACAAACTACTTGGGAGTGCTGCTGTTCTCTAGGCCAGCTCTCAGGAACTACACACTCAGACTTTGTACGTTTCAAATAAAACACAAGTGGCCAGAGGAAAAACAATTTACATTTACAGCTCCTACAAACCCAGCATCCATCAAGAGTTTGGTGTTTAGAAAAAAAAACCTCATGTGGTTTTAGCAGTAGACTTTTAAAAATCAGCAAGAATATACAAAGTTCCCCCAGAGAGGAATTCCCTGGAGATTTTTCAAGAAGTTTCATGAGCTCTGGAAAAGTAGTTGCTGGATCCTGCAATCACAACACCTAGGAGCGTTCAAAGAAGTTAGTGTTGTCTTCTCCCCAGCACAGCTTTGATGTAGAGGTTCCTAAGGAGGGAAGATGAGCCCACAGAAATAGGAAAGCTGAAGGTGATTTAAAGCCAGAGAGCAAGAGGCCATGGCTGCAGCCAAGACCCAGCGTCTGAGCCAGCTTAGCTGACACCAACAAGCTCCAAATTGTTCCCAAGCGGGTAAGGTCAGCTCGTAATGTGCCCATCACCAGGGCATTTGATCCCTTGTAAGCACTGCCCTGGTTTCTCCCAGGATTTTCTGTCTGAGGGCAAGGAGCATGGTAAAACAGCAATTTCTCTTACATCAGGGCAAACCCCACATCCTACTCACAGAGAGAAAGATCTAGTGTGAGGTCCTCCTCCAGAAAAATAAAGAACAGAGTCACAGGCATCATCACCAAGAACACAAATCTGGGATCCTTTCTCAACTGGATTTGGTCTGCCTTCCTAACAAAGAGCTTGAGCCCTAGCCCTTTCCCTCCCATTGAAGCCAAGCCTGGGTGACACCCTATAAAAACACTTTGAACTGCTGTGTTGGATGAAGATCATCAATCCTTCTCTGTGGGTGCCTGATGAATTCACCCTAGGGGGTGTGTTTAGCCATCATCTCCTTTGTTTGGGGATTTTAGCATTTCCCAAGACTGAACCATCTTCCGTCCCCAGGGACAGCCCACGTACCAGGGCTGGGGAGCACCCAGCGCAGGCTCCCAGCCCTACCACCAGTGGGAGCCCCTTGGCCATCTGCCCTGTCAAAGGCATTTAGGAGCTGACAGTGTAGGGCTGCCAGGAGCTGGAGAGGGGGTTACACTGCAGTCAGGTGTTTAAAAAAAAAAAAAAAAAAAAGGAACAAAATCTTGTAAAAACTACAACTCTGGAAGCTAGATAAGGAACTGGGGACACATTGAGGGAATGATTTTGCCCACAACGTTCATCGTCAGTGAGATCCCTTGCTGTGTTAGACAACTGTTTAGCTGTTTTCTGCACAACTGTAGTATCGTTGAACAAGAATGCAAGTTTTCTGTACTGCTGCTAACAAGAAAAGCCATCAGCCTTTCCCACACCCAGCTCCCTTTGCCACCTTTGGGTGCTCTGTCTTAGATCCAAATCTATTGGGGGGCCTGTTAGCTCAGTCAGTTAAAGCTTGGTGCTGATAACGACAAGATCGGGAGTTCGATCCCAGTTCGGTCCCCATGTGTTGCCTGATCTAGTTGAGAGGCATCCCTGCCCTTGTCAGGGAGGCTGGGTTAAATGATCTCTAAGGTCCCTTCCAACCTAGGCCATTCTATGATTCTATGATTCTATTCTCGTTCTCCCCTGTTGCAGTTGGGGGCTGGAAGCCCTGCACACCCTCACACAATGAGGGAGAGAGGTTCCTCAGCTGTTACACGGTGTTTGCTGTCTATACTAATGGCACAATGCAAATAACAATGAAGTTTCTATTTATTTGATGAAGTGGAAACACTATCTCCATGTTGTTTAAAGTCAGAACAATAAATCAGTTTTTCAGCTGGACTGGCCTTTCTGCAAAGGATGGTGCCTGCAAGCCCGTTTATTTGGACTCATAACATTTCCCTGGCATAGATGTAGAGATTTTCATGTCCTGCCCTTCCACGCAAGGTTTGAAGTTCTCTGCCATCCAAACTCAGACTAGAAAAATTCACAGAGTTAGAATTCAACCTGCAGTGCTATTGCTGTCAAGTCAGAATGTGGTTTTATTTCTTAGACATGTGTCTCTTTTTGTTTTACGTGATTTCCAGCAGTTATTTTTGCCAAAGAAACAGAGAAATTGCTCCTTCTTCCCTCTCCTACCCTAAAAAACGATATAATCTCCCCTGTATGTTTTCAGCGTAAAATAACCAAGTGTGTATGAGGACTAATGGCCCTAAAGCAGCTGGCTAGATCTACTCACTCAGTAATCCATGCTTTCAAAAGGCCTGATTTCACAGTTACAGAGACACCCCTGAGCAGTTTCTCTGCGAGAGCGAGTGCTCACAGCACCTCCTCTTCTCTCGATACGCTTCAGCAGCTCCCTCTAATGTCAGTGGGGACCCCTGTGTACAGCTCCAAGAAAATGAGACAGCATCAGACCACATCCTGCCCTTGGATGCACAGACACGGCTTCCACAGGAGGTAATGAGAACCTCACGGCATCCCGAGGGATGGAAGCTGGTCAGGAGGATGGAGACGCTCCTGGGACCCAGCACGTCCAGCTCACCTCAAGCTCCATCTGCAGACAGTGTGATGCACCCACTCAAGATACTGAACCCCAGGGACAAGAGCCCCTTCCTCCTCACCAGCGGTGGTTCTAATGCCGGGAGGGAGAACTGCAGGACAGAGGCTCATAGCATAAGGCATCCGAAGTCCTTGAACGAACCCCCCATTCACATTCATTTCTAATCTGCCGATGCCCTACGTCCAGCAGTCAGTATTTTAAATTGTTATTAAATGTCTTTGGGGGGATTATAATTTGTATGCCTGATTATACAACGGATATACCTATCTATCTCGTGGTATCACAAATAGCCATACCATAATGATGATTGAAATATATAATCCCCCCAAAGATGGTCAGAACAATTTAAACTTCCCTCTGCTTAATTAAGAGAGTTAGGGGATTAGGTACATGATTTAAATGGAGGGGAAGGTTTGGTTTATGCTTTTAAAACCCAATGGAGGCACAGGGAACTGGTGAGGGAGAAGTTAAACTGCCTTTTTCATCCTTACACTGCCTCGTCTCAGACAAACCTGTCTGCGTTTCTGCCTGCCTGACCAGCACTGGGACCTTTTTCTCCTTCAGTAAGGATAGGAGAGCTCTTTTCCTCCCTATTTCCACCTTCCAACATCTCCAGTGACTTCACAGTGACCCCTGGAGAAACCACCTCAGCACTCAGCCTGATGCTATCACAGAGGTGCCGTGGTCACTGTGGCCCCATCCCTGTGACCACAGAGCACTCCTGGTTTGCATTGCTGAGGCACCCAGGGTTCCATACAGCTGTACCGACCCGCCGTGCCCCACTACTTCCAGCCCCTCTTCCTGCCTTGGAGTGACAATGGCTTTGTTGTGGGTGACTGTGGGGGATGAGGTTCCTTTGAGTGAGGTCCAGGGTCCCCGCGGCCAGAGAGGGAACATTTCAGAAGAGGGTTAAAAAAAAAAAAAAGCCAAACTCTCTCCCAAGTTTCCCTTCCTTCAGCAGATCTTGGACCTGCCAATACTGCACCAGGCAGAAGTGATCAGTTTGTCTTCTTCACACTGACAATAAATCCAATCACACCTTGGACGGGTAAATAGAATCGATTGAGTCCCTGCAGCACCGTCCTTCCCTTGGCTCAGCAGCAGCCCCCTCTTCTTCATCAGCCATGCTTAACAGGGAAAAACAGGCAGATTTCACTCCCTGCATTTACCTGCTGATTACAGAGCCATCTTTGTCATTAGGGGTAAATTAATCAAGAGAGGTGAATGTTTTTGACAAGCCACACTGTTTACTTCAGAAAAAGCAGAAACAAAATTAGTGCAATGCAGGGAGAGCCAGACACTTGCTGGGCAGAGTGAAGAAGACAACAAATCCTTCGGAAAGCAAAATCACTTACGTGTTATTGCTGACTCCGAGCACGGCTTGGGAAGAGGGATCCCTGAGCAGGCAGGGAACTCCATGGGGTGTCAGGGCAACCCTAGGCAAGACTCCCTGTTCTTCTTCCCCATGGTCCCTGCTGCCAGCACCCCCTGCCTGGGAATGCTGGGGCTCTCGTGCACCGGATGCTTTGGCCCCCTAATGCTCACCCCTCTCCTCTGACCACAGATGCCCAGGTGGGATATCCTCAGTCCCTTTGCATACTTCCATCACCCCTAAGAAGGATCCTTTGCTCCAGCCCTAGCCCAACACTTTGGCCTGGGAAAAAGGCACAGGGAAGTTTGCAGCCATCCATAACTCTCTCCCTGGGTCTGGTCAGATGCAGCTGAACCATCGTCTAGTTAAGAGGAAAAGATCAACCCGGATTTAAGAGGCAGCAAAGCCTCCATAACTCTTCCTTAGAGCACAGCCCCGCTGAATTTATGCTCTGCAGCTCGGTAGCAGGAAACAGATATAACTCGCTGCTCCTTCTGGGAGGGAGGCTCTCATCTCAGCCCCTTACGGGAAAGTTTTGGGCCACATCTGAGCTCCGGGACAGGGAGTCCCGAGATTGCGTGTGGCTCCCGGTTCAGATCTTCAGCGCCCGTAGCAGGGAAGATTTTTTTTTTCCCTTTTCTTCATCTTCTTCTTTTTGTCTTTGAAATCTTGTCAGTATATCAACACACTTGATAAGGGCAGTGTTGTAGTTACACTTCTTTAATTAAGTGAATAATTAAAAAGAAGTTGATCATCAATTAGTTAATTAAATAATTAATCCATTTTACTTTCATACCCTTTTTTGTTAATCACTGTGGCTTCCGTAATGAGCCTCCTATGGGTTGCTAAGCAACCGCCTCCTCGTTTAAACAATCAGCAGCTGCTGCCCGTCAGCGCTCGTGTGAAGGGATGCGGCAGCGCTGCCGGGGCGGCCCCCGCCCGGGCACGACAGGGGACACGGGTCCTC
>NW_009726469.1:0-9022 GCF_000703405.1 Apaloderma vittatum | reverse complement strand
GCCCTCAGGAGAAAGGGGAAGAGGGGACAAGACCCAGGAACGCCGGGTGGGCCGGGACAGGGTGGGAACAGAAGCCAGAGAGCGCTGGGAAGGTTTGGGGGTCACCCCAACGGGGGTGGTTATCCCCATATTGCTGCTCCCTGCGAGACCTGTGCCCCTCCTGGCTCTGGAAGGGGTGTCCCCAGCCCCTGGGGACGGGTGGCAGCGAGGTGGGATCCCTCCCTTGACACCTCAGAGCGTTGGGGAGGGGAGCGGGTACATATTTGCATGCCCTTTCCTAGCTCTGGTGAGCATCAGCGCTTATTCTTAGCGTTAACTCACTCAATTTATAGAGCCCGAGGTAAGTTTTCCTCATCAGGGAGGCCACAAATGCCGCTCGGGCCTTGCAGGGAGGGATCTGCCTCCGTCCAGGAGCTCCTACGTGGGGGAGATGTGATGAGAGGGAGGAAAACGTGGTGCTCTCCTCCTCCAGGAATCTGCTGTTCCGGCAGCTCTATGACCCTTTGTGTAGGAAAAATGTTTTCTGTGCTGACGCGTGCCGAAGACGTGAGGCTCAAAACTCCTTTGATTGTTTTGTTTGAAAGCCCATTGGTTTTGGAAGGTTTTTCTTAACACTGAGGCCTAAGGAGTGCAGACCCCTCCCTAGTTGAAACGACTTTGTGAGTAGACCAAAGCTTGGCAGAGGGATGTGCAGTGACTCAACAACAAAGCTGGGGCCGCCTCAGAGCCTCCTTTTTTGCTGCCTTGAAGCACAAGGAAGCTGGGGAACAAGTTTCGTGAGGAGTGGCTGAAGGAAAGGGGGTTGTTCAGCCTGGAGAAGGCTGAGGGCGGACCTTGTCACTCCGTACAACTCCCTGGCAGGAGGTTGGGGTGAGATAGGGTCAGTGTCTTCTCCCAAGTAACAAGTGATAGGACAAGAGGAAACAGCCTCAAGTTGTGCCGGAGGAGGTTTAGATTGGATATCAGGAACAAATGCTTCACTGAAAGGGTTGTCCAGCCCTGAAACAGGCTGCCCAGGGAAGTGATGGAGTCACCATCCCTGGTATTTAAAAGATATGGAGATGTGGAGCTCAGCGACATGATTTAGTGGTTGGATTCATCGATCTTAAAGTTCTTTCTCAACCTAAACAATTCTGTGCGTTGTGTTTGGGGCTGGCAGTGGCTGGGCCGGGCTCTGTGCACGTACAGACCCTCAGAGGCAGCTCTGAAAAGACACCTGGAAGTAAAATTAACATTTTGTTTTTAAATCAGCCTTAAAAAAGTCATAATTCAAGTATCTATTTTGGCTCGTTAAAAGGACTATAAGGGGGAAACAGCACTCAGGCAGTGGGTTAAGGATATGATGGTGAGTGTGTCCTTCAGGCCTGCATTGAGCTGTCCTGTGAAATCACTTTTGTTACTGACCTTTGTGAAGATTGAGGGCGATAAACTCAAAACAACTGTGAACTTTCCTTCCACCACTGATTATCTAAAATGCGTGGAGCAATCATCCTCGTTGCGGAGTGAGCAAAACCTACCCCGTGATGCCGTCAAACTCTCGGGGTGATTAACAGACTGTGTCTTCTTCTCCTTAGGTCTCATAAACGACCATAAAAACACACACGGTGACGCGCCGCGGCCGCCGCCATCGGTGCCGCCGAGGTGGAACCACCCCCGCCAGCCTGCCTTCGGCAGGAGGGGAGCGTTTTCAGCCAGGTACCCCCAACAGGCTCCCAGGGATTTCCAGCTGCACCAGGGTCACTCTTGGAGAAAAAAATACTCCCTCGTCAACCGGCCGCCGGGATCGGCGTGCGATGTCGGAAGTACCAGCACGTCTTGGGGTTTTGGAAGCCACGTGGACAACCAGGAACCCGAACCACGGGAATCGTCACCAGAGAGACACGTGGACTTAACGACGGATGGTAACATCGTGGTGGGGATCCAGCTGCCGCAGAGGGCTGGCCTGTTTGGAGACACCGCAGGTTTTGCCGACGTGGGTTCTTGCTATGAGTTTTCTGGGCTGGAAGATGACAGTAAAAACGTGCTGAAATCTCAATATATGAGCGAAAACGAAGAGAGAAGACCTTCTCTCTCCATTTCCTTTAGTTCATCTCATCGGTTTGTGAGTTCAGCTTACGTGAGCGTGCCAGAGAAGCCCAGAACGGTGTGTCTGGCCAGTGATGTGGCCGGCAGCTCGCCTGCCTCCTACGGGAGCACCAGTGAAAGTGCTGTGACACTAAAATCAGAACCGCAGCAGCTTTCCGTGTTGCCGGGTCACGAGCCGGCTCAGCACTCGGTACGGAGGAAGACAGAACCGCCAGCTCCAGGGCAGTCCAGTTGTGAGCAAGTGAGAGATGCTTTCAGAGAGCTGAAGCTCCTTGGAAATGGCAAGACGGGCTCTGGACCTGCTCAGGCTGCAGCTTCGGTGGTTGGGATGACTCCAACAAAGAGCAGATTTTCTGTACTTCCCAAAGCTGCTGCTCTCCAAAGAGCTGCCTCAACGTCAGCCTCCAGCAAAGCTCCAAAGTTCAAAAAAACGAATTACACCTGGGTCGCAAACCCTGGGAAATGCTCTCGTGGCGGCGTGAAGAGATGGGTCAGCCCAAAAGCTGCCGAAAGTGCCAAGAAGGTCGCCGGTGGAGCAGACAGAGGTGGTAAACTGTCACCCAAAGGTGACTTGGGAGCAAAGCTGAAGAAATCAGGACTGCAGTCCAAACTGGGTGTTTCTCCCAGCAAGTATAAGTGGAAAGCTTCCAGCCTGCAGACCTTGCCCTCCACCTCCAAGTCAGCGTTCCGGTGGCGATCCGAGGACCAGAAAAAGCCTCTGGCCCCCGCCCTCCCTCGAGCCGCCAACCCGCCGCCTCCGAGCGCCGTGTCGGTCGGTCTCGGCGGGGTGAAGTCCTCCTTGGGCGATGCCGCGCTATCCAGTTATAAAGTGAAGAGTCGGACAAAAATCATCAAGAGGAAGGGAAGGTAAGTTGCTGGTCGCCTTCCGAGCGGGGTTATTAACCTGGTTGTGTTTCGTCTCTGTTGGCTTCATGTAATTTGTGGCTCTAAATGAAATTCCGACGCGGGTTATCGTATACTGGGAAGTGTGTTTGCCTTTCTTTTTCCAAGTGCGGTGACTTTATTCTGTTTGGAGGCTTTCCAGGGTTGGAGGACCTCACGTTTTAATTGTTTGACCAGTCTGCGTCACTCTGCCTTTAACCTTTCCAACAGAGCTGGGTTTTCTTCTCATCTGCCATCCCTGTTCTCTGAAGACTTTTAGGGGCAGCGCTTAGGACACTCCTCCCTGACCTGAAGGGAAGGACATGGCTCTCTTGATTTATTTTCGCGTGACCTTGTTGTATTGGGGGCTGGGGAAAGGAGGAGCGGAATCAAATTTAGTTTATTGAAGCAACAGATACACAAATTCGTTTTGATTGCCGGCGATAGCGACTGTCTGCAAGGCACATGCGAGAGTTACGATTGCATTAGATTGTGAGCGGCTCCGTAAAGATTTCCTGAGCATCCTGGGGCAGCACTTGCTGAGTCCAAGTGTTTGGATCTTACCCAAAGGTGTCCCGAAAGAGAAGCTCAGCCCATCGACTGATCCCAGGAGCCAGAGATGGTTGGTGGTGATGTTTTCCCTGACTGTGGTGATATTTTCCCTAAAGTTCCACCTGTCTTGGGCCTTTTTGTGTTATTTGTTACCTTTCAGGTGAAGCTTGAGTGACTCTAGTCACTCATATCTTTACTGTGATTGGTGTAAATTTTTCTCACTTCACTTTTAAAGGTATAGACTAGAAAAATTCAGTGTGTGAGCTCAGTGAGGGGTGGTGGCACCTCGGAGGCGGGTAGTTTTGGGGATACAGGTGTGTTTTGGTGTTATAATGAGATTATAATGAGCATAGTTCACCCAAAGGACGATATCTATCAAAAGATTCTTGGCCCAGGATAGTAAATGTGCAGTTTACGGGCTCCTCAATGTCTTCAAGTTGCTTTGTGTGCACAGAGCTTGACCACGGTGCCTCCGCTCTGCTCCGTGTATTTTTCCCTCAAAATGAGAACATGGAGCTCCTTTGCTGTTCCTGACTCTGAAGGTTGCCTGGGGAACCTTTGTGGGGAGAGCTCCTTACAGACCAGCTGGGCACTGGTGTGGAACGTACTTGATGTTCTTACATGTGAACAACCAAGTTATTTCGGGCAATTATCCCGTGTCACGACGTGAGAAAGGTTCCATGAAAGTAGTTTCCTTGTGGCTAGAGCTAAAGTCCAGGCAAAAAGTGCTTTAATTCCACACAGTCTCTCCCTGGGATGGAGCAGGGATGAGGGATGATCTCTGCCTGCCAAGAAGAAGTGTTGTCTGTGACGCTCTCCTGGTACTTCCCTCCTTTTGTGCCACCCACCTTGTCCTCCCTGAAGGCTCTTGCTTTTCTTTCTCCTTGTCAAGCCGATGGCAGATCCGTGGCTGCCGCAGCTATTTTGGGAGAACGCTCTGTGCCAGACCAGCAGATATTCCCAACGTCTTGTCGGAGCAAGTTCTCCTCCCGACTGTGTCTGATCGGGACAGGGTACGATGGGAAGGTTTGAAATGAAACTTGGCGGAAGGAAAAGGTGTGTGAGCCGAGTTGTCTGCAAAAAAAAGGAAGCAGAGAAGAGATCTGTCCTGGTTTGAGCTAAACGAAATCAATTCTGTTCAGGGATTTTTACTTTTCAGCTCAGTCTCTTCCACGAGGCGGCACTTTCTGAAGTTAACGCCGTGTTTTTGCAGAGTGGCTGCTGCTAGAAGTGGTAACGCCTGATATTTGTAGTTACTGCCAGGGACTGGGATGCGGAAAGGCTCTGGCTCATACTTGCTCCTGTAGTGACCAAGGTCACTGCTGGATCTTGTGTGCCGTGCTGGGGAGTAAAAAGAATTGCAAGGAAGTAAAGAATCCCCCCTCTGGGGAGGAACGGACAGGACAACTGACCCAGACTTGACCACTAAAAAGTTTTCTGTTTTATCTACATCACAGTCAGTATAAAGCCGAGGCGTCGCGGGGGTTAAGGCCTCGTTGTCAGTGGCCGGCGTCCGGGGGGGACTCTGATCTTCTGCCTTTGATCCCGACCCTGAGTTCCTCAATTCAGCTCCTGCGTCCTGTTCCCCTCCGCTGCTGAGCCTGGTGCTGCCTGTTCTGCAGCCTCCGTGGGGATTGCTATGGGCAGGGAGAAAAGTTAGGCTCAATACTAGTTTTGCATATATTTGCATATAGTTCTTTACCTTCACCGTTTCCGTGCCGGTACCGTTATTTTATTAAAGCTGTTTGAGTTTTCTTTTCCAATCCGTAAGTCTCTCTGCCTTATTCCCTTTCCCCTTCCCTTTTGGGAAAGGAGAAGGGTTAAAGAACATCTGTCATCGTGCTGGGAGGATCGTTCTGAGGCAAGATGCCCAGAGAAGCTGGAATTGTTCAGACTTTTGGTTTGATGAGACGCTTTCCCTCCCATATTGCTCAAGGTCAACAAGATCAGGGCAGGGATTGTCCCCCTGTGCGCAGCGCCGGTGTGGCCACACCTCAAATCCTGGATTCAGTATTTGACGACAAGGAAGACTTTGAGGGGCTGGAGTGTGTCCAGAGAAGAGCGATGAAGCTGGGGAAGGGTCTGGAGAATAAATCTGGTGAGGAGCAGCTGAGGGAGCTGGGATTGTTCAGTCTGGAGAAGAGGAGGCTGAAGGGGAGACCCTGCTCTCTGCAGCTCTCTGACAGGAGGTTGTAGCGAGGTGGGGTCGGTCTCCTCTCCCAAGTAACAAGTGATAGGACAAGAGGAAATGGCCTCAGGTTAGGACAGGAGAAAATGGCCCCTGCACCAGATTAAAGATTAGGAAAAATTTCGTCAGGTTGCCCAGGGCAGGGGTGAGGTCACTGTGGAGGGATTTAAAAGCCGGGTAGATGTGGTGCTCAGGAACATGGCTTAGTGGTGGACCCGGCAGTGCTGGCTTAATGGTTGGACTTGATGATCTCAAAGGTCTTCCCCAACCTAAACAATTCTGGGATCCTGTCCTCTCCCCAACATCTGTTGAGCAGAGAGCAGAAGGGAATGAGTTGAGTTAGGTTGTCAAATCCTTCTCCGTCCGTGCTGTGCCAGCAGTTCATCACGCTTCCTCCTTAGCTGCAATTTTCTCTTCGGTGCTTCGTGCCACCCTTGGGTAGGGCTGCCGTGTGAGGTTTCTGGTGACCCAGCTTCTCCTCTCAGCCCCAAGTGCATTTTGGTCACCTCTTTACTCTCTTCTAACTCTGTGGTGCGTTCCCTTTCGCAGTTCCCCGACAGATAAGAAGAGCAACTTCTCGCCCACCACGCCTCCGAAAAGCCACTTCCACCTCAGGAAGAAAAACTCCTCGCGGGGGAAACCGTCTGCTACGCTCAAACGCTCCTCGCCCAAGGGCCTCGTGCAGATCACCAAGCACAGGCTCTGCAGGCTGCCGGCCACCAGGATGCAGATCTCCACCAAGGAAGGTAGGAACAACTGTCCCGAGGGGGTGACGATGCTCCCTGGGAGGCTCTTGGATTTGAAACTGGGTTCCCAGGTACTTCGGGGGGTGAATCTGCTGTTGTTGGTGCCGGAGCAAACACTGAGGAGGAGAAGTTTGACTGGAGTACGATTTCTGCCTTACTCCAGAGCCGTCTTCTGCTCTGACATCTCCAGCCAAGACCATTATAAAACTCCTTCTTGCTTTTAAGGTGGTTTTGCTGCACTTGCAGGTATCACGTAGGGCTCAAAGAAGGAAGAGGATGCCAGAGACAGTAATAGATCTGTAAGACTAATCTTTTTACAGCATGTGTGCATCGTAGACACTCCTTTAGCTCCTTACAGACCTCTAATGTGCCTGTATCCCAGTGCCACATCTGCAGGTGTCTGCATTTTGGCTGTAATTTGCTTAAACCCGCAATAATTTGAGGAATATTGTGTCTCTCACTCGTCACAGCAGAAACCTCCTTCTTGGGGAGGGGGACACACGCCTGGGAGAGCTGCATCTACGTTGTGTGAAGTGGTGACGTGGTGTTTTCTGGCTCCGAGTCGGGCTCTGTGATTCAGTGGTGACGTGGCTTCCCTCCCCTGGGATTCCGTTTTCTTGAAGGTGTACGAGGTGTGTTTTGCTTGTGAACACGCGCCGGGCTCCTTCATGGACGTTGAAGGGCTGTTCGGGCCATGACGTAGCTGTAATTTGTCCCCAAAAGTAAAACTTGTTGAGCTTCTGTTGTCAGGAAGACAGTTCTGTGCTCTGCTCTGCTCTTCAACTTGATGGATTATAATTATTTGCATTTGGACAAATGGCTTCGTTGAGGTGTTGCTGCGTGTTGACGGATAAAGAGATGAAAATGGGGGCTGGTGGCTCAGGAAAGGGGAGAGGAGAAGAAAAAGTTTGTCTTTTCATGCGTGTGGGTGAAGAGGGATTTGGAGGGGGGAAGGGGATGCTGGGAGGGAAGTTTTGGATCTGTTGTTTCAGGAGGCCTCCTTGGGGAGGCAGGGAGAGGATGTGAATTGTGCAGTTGCGCTGCTGGTCCAGCGTTCAAGCCATTTCCTGGTTTTGGGACTGAATCTTGCTCCGTTGAAGGATGTCAGCAAACTCTTTGGTGTCTCGAGAGGCACGAAGGCTGTGCCTCCAGCCACCGTGTTGGAAGTTTTCGTGCAGTGGGTTAAGGCAGCGTGTACGGTCAGTGCTGGCTTGCCCTGTGGTTGCTCTTGTGCAATCTGTGAGTGGATCTTGCTCCTGGCCAGATCCGACCACGATGGTGATGTGGGTGCAACCAAGGCTTTTCTTCCTTGCATGGTGATGACGTGTGGGCTGGGAAATGCAGCCCTTCAGCCTCCCAAGAATCATCTGCTGCCGATTCTGCGGTGGATTTAGGACTTGAACCTCACAGATTCAGCTTGGTGGGGACCTTTCTCTGGTGTAACGTGTCCAATACGAGTTGCTGAATAAATCTTTAACCTGTAAAGCTCCTTTTTAAAGAACTCACTGGGATTTTTTGAGAGCCTGTTGCGAGCAGCTCTCCTGTAGGCTCTGGAGATACAGAGTGATTTGGGGTTGCAACAGCATTTTACACATGAGGAAATTGAGACACAGCTGGCTACAGGTCTATAAGCTCTTTGAGTGAGCCAGGAACAGACCTGAAATTAAACCAGATCCTTGTTCTCTGCATTTATCCATGAGCTGGTGCAGAGCAGAGGCTTTGCTGGGGTTTGTGTCATCGAGGAGGTCACAGCACTGAGGCTCGTAGCACCCGTTGAAGCTCGCTTGACTTGGCAAACATCTCTTCTTTTTAGAAGCTGTCGGGAGGAAACGTGTGCCCAACCAAATGAAGCTTCGTGCAGGTTAAGAATATACAAACTGGACCAAAATCTTCTGCCCCTCCTGGAAAGCCTGCCTGGCAGCTGCCAAAAGCTTTTGGGAGTGTATTCTGAATCCTAGTTCTCTTACTGCAGGTAATTCCCATACTGAAAAGATTATTTTTTCATCTTAAACTGCATAGGGCTGAAAGTATGTCGATATCGCAGAAATACAAAGTAAAGAAGTTTAGAGAAAGTAAGAGAAGCAATGGAATGTGGGTCTGGGAATGACTTTGAGAGAGCGTGTAGTTAATCACTCTGCCCCGAAATGGCTCAGATTATCAAACTGCTCTTGACAGAGGCTAAGCCTAGCACAGCCAAAAAACAGGTTTTAAAAATTAAGACTTGTCTGCATTGAAGTGACTTAGGTTATTTTTCCAGCTTGGATCTATGCACTTTGCAGTCTTAGCTCAGACCTGTGGAAACTTGGTGACTGTGCTTTGTGGCTTTTCTTTGCAAACTGCGGTACCTGCTGTAAAAAAAAAAAAAAGTGTCTCAAGTTGGTTCTTAAAATGACTAAAAGCAAAAGGAAGTGTCCTGCCTGCCTTTGCCTTTGTGTACGTATATGTGCACGTGGGACTGCTCCTCCTCACGTCATAAATGTCACAAACCCTCCCTTACCGTGTGTCTAGTGGAAGCACGGAGACAGTGAATTAAAAATGTTTCACAGAATCACAGAATTGTTGGGGCTGG
>NW_009726468.1:31017-47675 GCF_000703405.1 Apaloderma vittatum | reverse complement strand
CACGCTTCTGGGACTTCCAGGACAATTGCTTGGATGCGGTGGGTATGCGTCTTGCTTGGTGCCTCTTTTGGGCGGGTGGGGGAATGCAGAAAGCGGGGAAAGAGGCCCCCTCCACGGTCTGAGTCTACGTGCTTTAAACCCGAAAAATAACCGGGGGGTGGGAGGAAAGATGCAGATGGATTCAGAAGCACACGGAGAGCAGGGGATGTTTCTCCTCTTTCCGTTACAGGGGCCTTGTTCTGATTTGATGCGGCTGCTAAATGTTGCGGATCTTTGTGAACTTGCTGTACCTTTTAATGATATACTCATGCTGCCGATTATATCAGTCGCTTTTCTGTGCTTTATGTCCCTATGTAATTGTTATTTTACACCTAATTAATGTTTCTGCTTGCTGTAGTATAAGCTGTATTCTCTTTGTATTGTAAAGTGTTTTTGGTTTATTCAGTACCCCCACACATACACACACACAGTAGCAGGGCTTTTTTCTTCTTACACTCCTTCTACAGGGTATTATGTTTAAATGATGCTTTCATACAGCCAATGTAGTATGGAACAGTGCATGTGTAGATCTAGTTTATGCACAGTGAGTTATGATCATGTGGAGAGAATCCATTTCAGTTTCCTTAAACTCTGTACAAGGAGGAAGATTCAAAAAAACTGTGAGTTTTTGTGCTGAGCAGCAAATAAAGGAGAAAACAAGAACTAGTATTTTTTAAAAAAGCCTTTGTGGGTTTGTTATTACTGCTGTATTTCAAGAATACGTTTGTGAAAGAGGGAAGAGGCAGCTTGTTACCTCTCAGGTTGAAACTGTGTTACTACTGAGGATGTTTTGCATTATTTTTTTAATTCCAAAATACCTTGTTTTTTCATCCTTTTCATCACTGGTTATTGAGATTTAAAGATTTATGTTGTCAGTGGCATCAATTCATACTTTATATACTTTTAAAATTCTTTCAGATGAAGTGAATTTTTGGCATCTGTTATGGCAGTGGAATTCTCTTTTAACAGCTCCATAACTGCCCTTTGACTTGTGAAATCATGTGTCATTGTGGCAAGCTTGCTTTCTTTTTGAGTTGATGACTTCTTTCCTTGATGTTTTATTTAGTAAAATATTAGGAAAAAGGATGTTCTTTTTAAAATCTAAACCCTACATTTTGATTATATATATGCTTTTTCTATATATATATATGTATCTGTAGAACCCTGTGTAAAATGCAGGGCTTCTTAGTACAATTTCAACAGCATATTAGTATGCCTCACATTGGAACCACCAATGAATGTGACAGGCAATTTTTCCAAGTGGCTAACAACTACAAAACATGCTATGTAGTTAGTGAACTGTTGATACTAGTATTTTTTGAACTAGAGCATGTTGGATCTGCCTTCTTTTTTAGTGTATATTTCATGTGCCAACAAGAACTTGGAAAATACATTATTTTAAGTAATGATCAAAGTCCTCTATGGTGTCATCATTTTATGATGTTACTCAAGATGAAACCACTGAATGCTAATTTTCTAGGTCTGGCTTTCAAATAAGTTGGAAAGACATTAAGAATTTTCATTGTGAGTTTTAGTTCTGTATCAGTTATATGGCATATTTGAATCTTAATGTATTCATTATTAGTTTTATTGAGTAGTTTCTGTGGTTCATTGGTTGTGAAATCATTCCTGGCATCTACTATCATTGAAAAGAGAAGATACCAGTTCTGCACCATGCCCTTCCTGAGTAACCTTCTTGTGGTGGGACAGGGTGCTGCTGGCAGTGGAATCCTTACTGGGTGTTGAAATCTCTTTGCAGGACGTATATCCAGACCTCTGGTAGCAGAGGAGAGTGTCTGCATAGGCTATAAGACAAACTTTCTGTTTTAACTCTGTAAGGACACTTAGAAATGTTTCTTAAAAATCAGGTTAAAAGTACATGATCTTGTCTAAAACCAAAATCCTTTTTTAGTGCTATTGAACCACATTTTCCTTGGGCAGTGACTGCAATTTGGAAAATAATAATCCAGCCATAATCACCTTTCTTAATATTATGGACTTTACTGAAAAAGTATTAACTTTTATTCTCTCTGAAATACTGTAATCATCACAGATGAGATCTGCATTGTGCATTCTGATTCCCTAATGCCAGGGAATCAAAATAGTTGGTGTTTGTGATGCCAACCAGTATTTGAAAATGAGGTGGCTTGTCATATTTTTTTTCACTGGTTTTCATGACTTTGACTGTGTAACTATGTAATTGTGTTTCTGCGTATCCTAATGAGCCTATCTGGATCTTATGCTCTGTTGTGTTGTTAGTCAGCTAGCCTGTATTGTGCTGCTGTGGAGAAACCCTTTCAGTAATGTCGTGTACGTAAATGAAGTAGGAATGAAAGGTACAGTGCTGTGAAAGAGTTTAAAGTCAGGGTGCTTTATTTCATAATTAGGTTTGTCTTTGTTAGCACGATTCCATTTCTTGTTCCTGCATCATACAATAGTTTTGTTATTCACAAAACTGCATACAGAAACAGATATTGCAATTTCTTGCCATTTCTTAAACTTATTGAGAGGGAAGGCAGTTACTTTCTTCCTCTCTTCTTACTTGAAATGTAAGCAAATACCTAAAATGTAATACTCTTTTATTATTGCAGTCCCTTTTGGTTCTACCTACTGTTTCTGGTGTTCATGCTTTACTTTGTCCTATTATGAATGACTTCCTCCCCTTCTGTATTAGTTACATTTTTACCTGCAGTATTCAAAAGCTTGCCAGCTGCAGGTATTGTCATGTGAAATATTTAAAAAATTAATAGGCTTTAAAAATATAAGATGTATGACTCTTAAAGTCCTTTTTAAAAATTATTTTCAGTTGAAATGACATGTGAATGCATTACACATACAGGCAGAATAAAAAATAACCTTTTAATGGTATTGTGGTGTCCTCATAGTTGGAGTTCCATTTCAAAATCAAACTCTTTGTCAAATGAATGTATTAGAATACCAGAAGCAGTATGTTTTTAAATTATGAATGAAACTACTTGTTTTTTTTCTAAGAATGAGGGCTGAAAAATTAATGAGACTTTTAAAATGAATAGGCTAATGTTTAAGATGTTGTTTTTCTGTTAGCCACAAGTTCATTATTTATGCATTTCTGGTAGAGTTGGTAGTCAATTTTAACAATACTTCTCTTTTCCCACAGATGCTATGTATACCTGTATTTTTGAAATTTAAAGAGCAGTACGTAAACTGATTTGGCTAAATGTAGTTTCTTAGGGACAGATGGCTGATTTAAACAGGTGTCGCTTTCATTTCTTGTGTGTTGTGTTGAGACTTCCAGAAGTTTACAAAAGAGCTGCCTAAAGGAGGTGATTGTCTCTGCTATTGTCATTAGCAAAACCTACTTCTGTATGAAATTATTTTCCCAGTGATGAGGTATGTTTTGATAGTTGACATGTCATATTGTAGTTTGAACAGTTACATGTTGTAGAGTCATGGTTTTTTTCTTTTTAATTCTATTCTCCTTAGACTTTTAAAGGAGATATGACTATTTTGGTGTGATAATTAGCAATTTGTGACTGTATGGATAGCTGTAGTCCTAATAATTTTCAACCTGTATCTGCTCTTGATCTTAGAAGAATGATGTAACATTTTTTTCACTAAACTACTTACCTTTTGTTCATAAATAATATTTCACTTGAATATTTTTAAATAAAAATGAACTATTATGAAGAACACAGGATTAGTTTCAAACTTCTATCTTTTTTTGTCTATTACCTTTTTATACTAGCACACCTGCAATTTTCTTTTTTTTAATTTTTCACTAGTTATAATTTCCTCAGTTATGAAAGATTTTAATATGAACGAATGAAATTTGATTTGTTTCTTAGTATTCCTTTTTTTGGTTTATTTTTTGTTGATTTTTTCCAAGTGTTGTCTTTTTTATAACAATGATTGATGTTTATTCTTAATTATTTTCTTGCTAGTAGATGCACCAGAGGGTGCTATGCTATTTCAAATATAGAAAGGAAATAAAGTCCTAAAAATTCTTTCATTAAAATAAACTGATAATGTATATGAAATTTGAAAAAATCTAACAAAATTGTCTGCTTTTTCTGTGCATTGCAATATGGCAGACTTACTATTTTGGCAATACTATGCTAAAAAAGAGGGAAGAAATTGACTATTACATATCTGTGTATGTAAGTGCATATTGACAAACACCTAAAGTATAATATCTGTTCACTATAAGAGGGGAAATATTTAAATGTAAATCATATCTGTACAGCATATAGCTGAAGCAGTTTTTATTTACTGAAGTAACTTTTTGCTCATCTGAAATTCTAGATGAACTTGAGAGATGCATGCATTTTGGAGTAATGTTTATTGTATTTTACATCTCTGATTTCTAAGTCTTTATTCTTATTTTATGTAACTTGTTCATTTATAGCTGAATGTTGAGTTTTTTTCAATTACATTTCTGTATATAGATATTTTTCTTTCTTACTGAAACTCTTCCTGGATGAATCTGAAGTTGAATCTTACCTGTTTACTTCTGAATTGCAGGAGAGGCAGGAACTTTAGTTGATTAGGATGGATATCTTTCTCCATCAGTGACAGACTTGTGATTGTCATTAGTTCTGGGAAAGAAAAAAAAAAGGCGGAACACTCGCACCATAAACAAACTCAACCCCAAATGCTCCAAAACAAAAATAAACACAGTATAAAAGTAGTATCCTATACATATTTATGAGTACCACTGTATTTAATTTCAAAAATTTCTCTATGGATATATGAACTCAACAGATTAGAATTTCATTGTTGTAACTTCTGCAGTTTAATAATACCTTTTTTTTCCCCCATGCCCTTTAAGATTAGTAAGGCAATGGTTTTTCTGTGTGTGTGTGAACGACTAATAGAGTCCAGTTCGGTGTAATTTTTCTTTGGAAGCGTGTGAAAAGGTGCAAGCTGCACCTGGGATAGTACACTTTAAATTGCTTGTTTTTCCACCATGGTGATTTGTTTGTCTTTGGTCCCCTAACTTTAGATTTAGGGGTCCAAAATCAAGAAGTGGTAGGTGGACTATATTATAATTTGTATTTAATAAAGGAGTTTCCTGTTTTATAATACAAGTTTTAATAAGGCTTGGAAGTTGAAATTCTAGCAGTTCAGACTTCCTCTGTAAATTGCTGACTTATTTTTAATCTGTCTTACTTATTTAAATTCTTGCATGACATCCATAGCAATGGTATGGGAACACCAAAGATTTAAGTACTAAGTTTGAGTGTACTTGTAACATTTGTGACTTATTCATTCATTAATGAGGGGAAAAAAAATCTACAACTATTTTTAAAGGTCACTTTATCCACCCATGGACCCAGTATAATGAATATATGTCAACTTTTTAGACCTCTGAGTAGACAGTCTTAGTCCTATCATTTTCTTCTTGTTGCAACAAGTCTTATGACAAGTAAGTTTTTAAGATTTTTAAGGCAAGAATCATGTCCTCAGATTTTGTTCAGGCTTTGGATGCTGCTACTACAACTAATGACTCAAAATCCCATTTACTGCTTATTGGCCAAGTAAATGGCTTCTCTCTTCTGTTTTATTACCTCATACTAATTAATCTGTGTTTTCTCTTGCATGCCACCTCAAGGAAGTTTTCTAAACACTTAACGTGGTTATATCGTGCAGCATTGCAGAGTAGAAATAGAAATAAGCAAATCTGTTAAAACATGCAATATGTCACCTTGGAGGTGCCGTTGAGTTAGTTTATTCTACTTAAGGTGTTCTATTTCCTTAGCTGATTACTTCGTTTTCTGTGTTGTTGACTGTACTTCCTTTACAAAGAATTGAAAAAGTGTAATAGGATTCTGAGACAGAACTACTTACAAAACGATTATTACCAATTATTAATTAACAGTTATAGATAGCTATTTATTATGCTTCTGTGGAGCTTAAATTAAAAAATAAATTTTTAACTCCAATGAGCTAGTTCATGTCTGCTGAATTTTCAGGTGATGCATTGTATAATGTTTCTGAAGTACCTTTACTCTGATTTGCTTCCGGCACACCCCACCCTACCTGCTTCCCTCTGGCCACATTCTCCCACCAATCTGGGGAGGCAGAAGAGAGTAGTCTTGCTTTCACAGTTCTTTTAATCTGACGATGATATTGGATATTTATAGGCTATCTGAAAGGTTTACTTACTGGTGGATTAGAGTACCGGGGTTGTGAATTTGAGCTAATGTCTCTCTGTGGGACCTGTTGCGCATGTCTACAAAGCCTTTACAACAGTTGCAATTGGTCTCTGTAGCCTCATCTAAATAAAATGAGATTTTACCACCTGAACTTCTTGTTGCTTATTTCTTTGTAGAGTTCTGCACTGCAAACAACTGAGAGTGTAATTTAAAGTCTTACATGAGTTCAACTACAGAAAGTAGCTAGCATTTATGAAGGACTGAGTCCATGTATTAAAGGTAGGTGAAAGCAAAAATAAAAAAAATAATTGTGGTTCTTTTGACAATGGGAGGAGTGGTGAATGTCTTACAGGATTTCTGTCTTACATTAAAAGTCTCATCAATTTGAACATTTCTCCTATTTTGCTGCTGCAAAGAGTTCTCTGAATTGTCCATCTAGACTCTAGCTGCTTTTTTCCCCGATAAGGTGTGTGCTGCATTCTTATTGCTTCATTGTTCTGTAGCTTGACAGGAGCAAGGGAGACAGCAGAGTTAGAGATTTAGTGAAGGATGTTTTGTACTCCACATTCTTGTTGATGAGATACACGTTGCAGCTGTTCCATTTGAGGGACATGTGGCTGTACAAAAAGGATTGTCAATTTGTATTTCTAGTTAAGTACACCCTATGTTTATTATTGAGATTCAATATTAATTGCTTTGGATCTCTTGCAAAATTTGGAAACATACAATAAAGAAAAAAACTTTCGTTAAAACAACTTACCTTAATAAAAAACTTTCTTTTCAAAGTGGTTTTTAGAAGAATTGCTCTTTAATTGCCATTTTTATATTAATTTACTCAGGATTTCTGATTAAAAAAATCTAAGATAATTTAATGAGATCAGATCATACACATTTTACAGTTAGGTTGTAGAAAGGTAATGGTTGAATATCTGTGTTTACAGACTACTACAACCCATTATAAAACTAATATATGATTTATGAAAACTATTCAGATTACTTCCTGAGAAGGGTCTGCCTGTGTTCAAAGTTACATTAGTCTTGGCAAGTGAGAAGCAGTTGAACTACTGGCGTAGTAGCTGACTTGCCAAATTAACTCTTCGCCATGAAGTAAAACTGACCTGCTAGTTTGAGCATGTGATAGTAAGATCATGTCAGCATATGGGTTTCTGTTTAGCATTTAGTTCAGTTCTATTTTATTTGGTCCATTCTGCGTTAGGCCACTTAACTGAGTTGAATTTTGCAGAAGGATTGATAACTCTTCCATATTAATTTTATTGCTTTCTGTAAGGTATACTAAATTGAAAAAAACCGTAGAATCCAGTAAGTTTTTAAATCCTGAAAGTTGATTTTGTGTATAACTTTTTAGGAAGATTATTCTTCGGACTTAACTCCCTAAAACCCCTTTGTACTATAAGGAGCATAGTCCTCACAGGGTATTTCAAGGAACAATAGTGGGCAGGTAAATTTGTAGAGGTTGTGGCTCACTGGGTCTTCAGCTGTGGGAAAAAATGAGGGAGCCTTAGAGTTTTCCAAACCTCAATCTGATTTACAGAGTTTGGATTTAGTGAGTGAAGTACACTTGTCTGGCAAAGTTATGTCAAACCAAGGGAAGAAGGGTTATTTGCAGTAGACTGATAGAATTGGTCCTACAAAGCAATAGCATAATTCATCATGCAAGTAGTGATTCTGGTTTTATGAACAGGGCTTTTCCTAGTATGTTAAAGGCTGTGGTTTTGTGCTGGCTCAGTTACAGGTGTTTGGTTTGAGTTTTCTAGTGCTGCTGTTACAATTAATCCAGATGGTCAGTAGTCAGACAGTATAACCTTATTTCAGACAACGGAGATAAGGGAGAGTTGTAGCATTACTTTGCATGTGGAAGACTGTCTTTTAAGGGTTGTTACTACTTGATTTCCGGATGATGTAGTAGGTTATATGGTTGAAATATGGAACAACTCATTGCTGTAAATCTCAGCAGCATTTAATTGCTTTTGACCTCAGCACAGTAACCTACAGACTACATCTGTAGTCTACTGAAACAAGGTTAGCTGGACCCAGGAGTTAATTTTTTTTTCTTTTATTGCAAATAACAATATTTTTAATAAAATATAAGATTTTCTTCCCATATTTTATAATCTAGGAAAGGGCGTCATTCCAAGGCAGAACAACAGATGTGTCTGGCAGATAGAAAACTGGAAGTTGTGTTTTGGTCATCTGTGATAAAGGAAGGGTGTATGTGTGTGTGTGAAGCTTTTATCAGAAATGCTAAAGTGCTTGTTCCATTTTTTTGGTAGAGGGAAGGCAACATAGCAGGGTTTAGCCATTAGAAATATCTTGAAGATGTAATTGGGTATTAATAGTGTGAGTTCAGATGTTAACTGATAATATGGTAAGTCCTCTAATAAAGCTATGTTGTATCCATAAACCAAGCTTTATGGTCACAAGTGTAATTTTGTTTTATAGCTATGTCTCTGAACTCCCAATCATCTGCTCTCTTTGGCTAATGTTTATGTTTTATTTTTAAAAATATGTTTGTTCTACATGAAGTACTAATGGTTAAGTTTGTCATAAAACCAAAGGAATGGAAGAGGTTTACCTTGAAAAGTGAAAGAAACATGGTAGATAATTGTATAGGAATAAGAGTCATGTTAGGAGGGCATTACTTTTTAATCTATGTGGTCTGGTCTTGTCAAATGGAGTTACCTGCTTTATGGCAATAGGTAAAACTGGTGCTTTGTACATCATTGACTGTTACCATCCTTCCCCCTCTCTCTTCTCTCCTCAAATGTATAGGTTATCAGTTATGAACAAGGTATTTTCGTAACAAAAATGGTCACTGAAAAAAAGTCTCTTTTTTAATCCTACTTCTACAACAATATACTGGCCAAAGGAGAGGGGAATACTAGTGCAATGCAGCTGTTTAGGTCTTTACAGATCCTCAGCCAAAAATCAGAGCGAAGGAGGCCCTGGAGTCTGTGATTGGCAGTGGTCTGAACTTGGGTCAGCGGTGTGCCTTGGCGGTAGGGAAGAGCAGCAGTATCCCTTGGACTGTCTGAGTAAGGGTATAGACAGGAAATAGAGGGAAGTTAGTATCCTGCACTGATTAGGCGTCCATGTCTACATCTACATCCATGTCTAGCTTTGCCCTTGCCCTCCTGCTGTTAAGGGATTGAAATTGGTAAACTGGAGTTAAGTTCAGCAGAGGACCACTATGGCAATCAGGAGCCGGAACACGCTTATCTGTGCGGAGGCACTGAGAATCCTGAGCTTTTTCAGTCTGGAGAAGAGAGAGTTTCAGGGATCCTAACAGCAGCCTTCCCTAATATCTACAAGGAGGTCATCAAGAAGATAGGCTTTTCACAGAAGTGTGTGGTGGAAGGATAAGACACAATGTCCATAAATTGAAATAAGAGGTTTAGAGTGAAGACAAGGAAATTTTTTTTTTCCCTCCTGAGGACAGTCAGGCAATACAGCTAAGGCCAAGTGAGGTTTTACTGTCGCCGTCCTTGGAGATTTTAAAGCCCTGACTGGATAAAGCCCTGAGGAGCTGGAATGATGCCAGTTCTGAGCCTGCTTTGGGAAGGAAGTTGGACTTGAGAGCACCTGGCATCCCTGGCAGCCTGCACTGAACTATACTATGCTTTTACTTGAGATTCTTGCTCTACAGCAGAAGATCCTGGACTATGATCTAGTTTGCTATATTTTCTTGTTGGCCAGTTCCATTTCTTAGGATTGCAATTGAACTTTCTCCTCTGGAGGTAAAAGAGCTAGAGCTAAAATCACAAAATGGTTGTCTTGAGATAGATGACAGACATAGTTGGGATGCCCGAGAGATGATCTTTCTGACAATACTGTACTCCTGCATTCCTTTTTCCTTCAGTCTGTTACTACAGTTAATGTTATTTCTGTTGAATGCTTTGTTCTCTGGATTTCACAAACTTAGAACTCGGCATAGACTGTAGTCCATGCATTTATTTATAAATTGTCCCTGGAGCCCTGCAGAGACAAAAATAACAGCAGTAAAGAAAACTGCAATAGAAGGTAAAAAAAAATTGTTAGATCTCTCCAGGAGAAGGCAACTACGGACAAAGAGATCTGAAAAACTGGATGAAAGACCTTGGTTAAATGCCTGGTAAAACCAAACCCCATTTGTTGATTTCTGTGGACTTTTATTTGTATATTTTTATTAGGGTCTTAATTTGCTGATTTGTTGATTTCTGTGGACTTCTATTTCTATATATTTATTCGGGTCTTAATTTGCAGTTTTTAATTCTTTTATTGCAATGAAAGAGGAAAATAAAGAGAAAAACTAGCAAACTTAAAATTGTTACTGTAAATTATCCAATTTATTTTAAAATTCTAAATAATTTCCTTGCTCTTTTGAGGCCTTTTCAGTGGTGTTGATGAAACATTCTGTATTTGACTAACTGCCTGGTCATTTCTAAGTGGTATTCAACAAATACAATGATCAGGAATCTGAAAAGGATTTTTTTTGTAATTAGGACATCTAAAATATTTTTCTGTAATCTACCTCTGTTCCTGTTAATTTTGACATGAACTCTGTTGTGCCCAAAAAAGGATTTGGGAAGTGAGGATGATAATTTCTCAGTGCCTGTAAAGAGATGTTTGTTTAGAAAAAAATGTTTGCTTTATCATATAGTTGTAATGATAGAGATGAAGTGCAGTGGCCTAAGCAAGTATGTATGGCAGTAACTACTATTGGTGAAAACAAAAAGTTTCAGAATCAATGTCTCAATTTACTGAAGTTGTTCTGTTTGTGATTTTTTTTGTTTGCTTTGAGTTGAATTTGATCATTGCACGGCATTCAGATGCCAAAGTCCATAGCAAAATTAATGTGTATCTTACTCATGTTCAACGCTGTTTGAGGGACAAACAAAACTTATGTACGTATTACTAACTGTGTCTTTGTAATCAAGGCGGTATTAGAAAGTAAATGCAGATGTTTCGTTGGTAGCAAAATTAAAGTCAATGATTAAGGCATAAACAAGCAAATACATTAATTATTCAGAACCTGCATTTTTATTTTATTTATAAGTTGTTAAACTTACCTTCTTAAAATCTAAGAAATTTTGGTGGAAGTGGGATGTGAGTTTTTGATAAAGTGTTCACAGTGCATTTTTTCATGAGAAAAAATCCTTCCTTCAATTGGACTAAATAATCAAATGTACAGTGAAACCTGAAATGTCCTAAAAGAGTATTTCTTTGTCCTTGCTTCCAACATAATACATGAATTGTGTATTTTCTGTAGAATTGCTGTTGCTGCATTTGCTCTTAACTTGAATATATGTTTGTTAAAAAAACCCAAAAACAGCAGAGACCAAAACCCAACAAAAACCCACAAAAACCCTTGAAAAGTAGACCTGTGATAAACACAGTGAAATACTAGTCGCCTAATAAAACTGTACTCAGATGGCAAAGGACATAGCTGCTTTTATCATCAATTACCATCTGTCATTGTTTTTATATTGTTTTACCAAAACAGAATGAAATTGTTTTATTTCCTTTTAAGCTACCTTAAATACACTATTAGGAAAATGATAGTTACTGTATTTTAATATAGGGATACAAAAGAAAGCAATAGCCTTTTAAGCAGAGACTTAAAATCCAGATTATGAGGGCAGGGTGAAGGATATATGTAGTACATAAAGCATTATTTTAAAATAAGTTAGCTTTTTCTAAATGTGTAATGAAACGTGAATACTTGATTGATAGTATTCTTTGTATGTGTATACATATAAAAAAGATTTATTGTTAATTTTCTTTTCTTTTTCTATTTTTCGTAGACAGGAAATTAAAGTATATACTACTCTTTGAATCTTCCTTTATGTCAACTTTTTTTTACTTTGCAGGGTTTTTTTTGCTGCCTTACTATGTTATCACTGATGACAATGATATCTGTTCATGTATATTTTGTCATTACAATTATATTTTCAGTATTTTTTGGCACTCATTTTTAGTAATTAAGCTCTGTAGTAGAGTATCTAGTGTTTTTTCCTGTTCCTTGTTGGATGCTTGGCTTGCATGTGGTTTAATATTTAACAGTTTACCTGAGATAGTGCGGGGCGACAAAGCTGCTAAGCATCACGCATTGCTGACACATATCTGGCGAGGTTGTTGGGGTAGCCTACAGCTGCTGGTCTCTGCTCCCAGGGGCTGCATCACTGGTTTTTTGCTAGCAGCTGCTTTGCTTTCTTGTTTGCTAATGTCTTAATTTTCTCTCAGGGTACTTTAGCCTGCTTCATGTCAACGTACACTAAATTGACACTTAAAAATTATATGATATTCTGAGGAACATTCTTTTGGCCGGTTTTATATGATTGGAAAGAACACGCATGGAGAAGTTTAGAATCTATTTCTTTTGCCAGCAACCTGAGAATAGGTAAATATCCTGACTTTGGGGGGAAAAAAAAAAATAACCTACTAAGATTTTCTGCAGAGTCTATTGATACCTGCCACCTTTGTACAATGACAAAGCCAACCTCCCACACCTCTTAGGGCTGACCACAGAGCTGCTGCTGCTTGTGTGGTTTTGTCACAACCTGTCCTGGAAAACATGTACAATCCTCCAACACGTTTAGAAGCTAGCTTTTGAAAAAATTATGTGGCTAATCCCAAGGTATCATTGTTTATTATGCCCTTTAAAGCCATAATTTCCTATACTTCTTTTCACACATAGTTGGTTTTTGGTCAAAGTTTTGAACAGTTCATACACACTAGTTTTTAAGTATTAAAGTAAGTCTAATTGTTTATAAGGTACTAGCTCAGTGAACTTTAAAGTACTAGCTCTGGGACAAATGAACTTTAGAATTTCAAATGTTCAGATTTGGTAATTCTGTTTGAGTTTGGAATTATTTTATCGTGCAAAGAGAAGTTATGTGTGTTTAGAGATCCAGGTTTCTCAAGAGTTGTTCTGGGTTCTCCCCATTCTTTATATTCATATAGTCATGTACATATTCATAATCCTTTATACGTGATATTTTTTAATCTGTGTTGTTACATTTGAGTGCCTTGTCCTTACAGAGAGGTATAAAGATTATTTTCATGATTTACACAAAATTTCATTTCATGTCTGAGTATATGTGATAACTTTGTGTTGATAATTTAGACTATGACTTTCATTACTGTGATGACAAATTAAAATTTTCAGTGGAAGTACAACAAATTAAAATTAACTTGCTTTGTTGATGATTGTTTATAGAATATACAGGTTTTATTTAATGCCACCCATGTTTGGAGATGTCAAAAGGTACCATATCATAGAATCATAGAATCATAGAATGGCCTAAGCTGGAAGGGACCTTAGAGATCATTTTAATCCAGCCTCCCTGCCGCCAGGGCCGCCACCTCTCGACTAGATCAGGCAACACATGGGGACCGAACGGGAATCATTTTATATATTGGATTACAGTATTGAAAAAACTTTGCCATTAGTTTTTGCCAAAGTTTTTAGTAGCAAATACAAATACATTACTTTTACAGTCCCATATATGTACAAAGTGAAAATGACATAGGTTTTATTTCATTGTGATTGATGTTACTGTAGCACTTGATCTTACGTCCTTATAAGTCTGTTATTTCTGAATATGAATTTTTTAGGTTTCTTGGTTCTGAAAATTTAATACTTACTGCAGATGGTAAGTTTTGTGAATGTGTGTCATTTCAGTAAGTATTATAAGCAATTTACTGAAATGTATCTAGTCTTGTTTAATTTTAGGTGAAATACAGTTTTACTACTGTAAATGTTGTACACTTCTGACCTCTCTGTGTGGTCATTGTATTCTCTATATTAGGGATAATCAAACTTGTGCCTGCAATGCATCTGCTTTTTTCTTTTATGCTGCACCAATTTTACAATCATTCTGAGGATGTTTGGACTGTGTCTCTGAAGGTTTTTTTGCTTCATGTTAGCTTTAAAGCAGGAAAGATGAGACTTTCAGAAAGCTGAGAACCATTAATTTGTATGCATTAATTCCAGCTATCTTCCCTGCTTTTCACTGCTAGCTTTCACTTGCATCTCAGCTAATGGCTGTTCCCCAATATATACTTTATATCTCTTTTCCTGACGACTCTTGTGTACTTGGCCTTTTGGAACTGCTCATCCTGCCTTTGCTCTTTTCTTTTTCTTCTACCTGCTTCTGTATTAGCTATGTGTGTTGCACATAAAAGAACAATTTCTCAATCACTGACTTTAGGAGTAAACACCTCAGTAAATTTGTGGGCAAGCAGTTTGCAAAAAAATCATGGCTTAAGCTGGTGGTATATTTACTGATCTGAGGGTATGGTGTCAGTAATTTGTACATGGAAGCTGACTGTATAAGCAGCTTGAGCATTCCTCAGCAGTATCTCCAGAGAAATTCAGCAGCTTAGTTAAGTCACAGCTAAAAGCATGATACTGCCAGTTTCTGGTAATAAATTTCATGGCTATGCCATATTTAAATTACTCTTACAATTTGTGCATTTACTAAAACTTAGTATTGAAATAGATGGGGTTTAAGTGTCATAAAATATGTATGTATTTAAATATATACAGGCAAATAACTTTTTTTTTTCCCTTGTAACTTATTCTCAGCATTGCTGAGAACTTTAATCTTCTGAAACTAGTGAGTAAGAAGAACTAAGTATGAATTATTTATTTTTTTAAGATACAATGCAGTGAAAACAACAATATAATTCCAAAAAAAGAGGAAGGCAGGCAAGAATGTTGGGAAGCCTGCATGGATGAACAGGAAGCTCCTGAGCACACATACAGACAAAAAGAGTTTACAGAAAATGGAAGAAAGGACAGGTGGACTTGGAATAATACAAGGAAGTGGTCTGAGCAGCCAAGGATCAGGTTAGGAAGACTAAAGCCCAGATAGAATTAAATCTGACCAGGGACATCAGGCGTAACAAGAAAAACTTTTATAGGCATATCAATGATGAAAGGCAAGCTAAGGAAGATGTGGCCCCTCCCTGGAAGGGAACAGGACAGCTGGTTGTGAAGGATATGGAGAAGTCAGAGGTTCTCAATGACTTGTTTGGCTCAGTCTTCACCAGCAAGGGCTCTAGCTGCGCTGTCCCAAGTTCTAGAAGCCAAAGGTGGGGGGTGGGAGAAGGAAAATCCGCCCACTGTAAGTGAAGGTCAGGTTCATGACGATTTAAAGAACTTGAAGGTGTACAAGTCCATGGGACCTGATAAGATCCATCCATGGGTTCTGAGGGAACTGGCAGATAAAGTTGCTAGGCCACTTTCCATCGTATTTGAGAGGTCATGGCAGTCTGGTGAAGTACTCACTGACTAGGACCCCATTTTCAAAAAATGAAAAAAGGATGACAAAGGCAACTACAGGCCAGTCAGTCTCACCTCTCTGCCTGGCAAGATCATGAAGGAGATCCTTCTGAAGGCTCTGCTGTGACACACGGAAAATGTGGAGGTGATTGTTGGCAGCCAACATGGCTTCACCAAGAGAAAATCCCGCCTAACCAATCTGGTGGCTTTTTATGATGGAGTAACAAAATCAACTGACAAGGGAAGAGCCACTGGTTTTATCTACCTGGACTTGTGCAAGGTCTTTGGCACTGTACCACAGACATCCTCCTCTCCAAGTTGGAAAGACATGGATTTGATGGATGGACCACTTGATGGATAAGGAACTGGCTGGAAGATGGCTCTCAAAGAGTTGTGGTCAATGGCTCAGTGTCCATGTAGAGACAAGTGGTGTCCCTCAGGGATGAGTACTGGGACCGGTGCTATTTAAAATCTTTGTCAGTGACATGGACAGTGGCATTGAGTGCACCATCAGCAAGTTTTCTGATGACATGGAGTTATGTGGTGGGGTCGACATGCTGGAGGGAAGGGATGCCATCCAGAGAGCCTATCCAGAGGCACCTTGACAGGCTTGAGAGGTGGGCCCAGGCCAACCTTATGAAGTTTAATAAGGCCAAGTCTAAGGTCCTGCACCTGTTTTGAAGGAATCCCAAGCACAGATACAGGCTGGGCAAGGAGTAGATTGAGAGCAGTTCTGAGGAGAAGGATTTGGGCATGTTGTTGGACGATAAGGTAAACATGAGCCAAGATCATGTGCTTGCAGCCCAGAAGGCCAATGGTATCCTGGGATGCATCAAGAGATGTGTGACCAGCAGGTCGAGGGAGATGATTCTGCCCCTCTGCTCTGCCCTTGTGAGACCTCACCTGGAATATTGTGTCCAACTCTAGAGCCCCCAACACAAGAAGGACATGGAGCTGTTGGAATAAGTCCAGAGTAGGACTACCAAGATGATCAGAGGGCTGGAGCACCTCTCCTACATGGACAGGCTGAGAGAGTTGGCGTTGTTCAACCTGGAAAAGAGAAGGCGCTGGGGAGACCTTATAGTGGCCTTCCAGTACCTGAAAGGGGCCTACAGGAAGGCTGGGGAGGGACTTTTTACAAAGGCCTGTAGTGATAGGCTGAGGCGAAGTGGGGGAAAGCTGGAAGGGGGGAGGGTTAG
>NW_009726468.1:0-30986 GCF_000703405.1 Apaloderma vittatum | reverse complement strand
GAAGAGCGTAGGTTTAGACTAGGTGTGAGGAAGAAGTTCTTTACCCCGAGGGTGGTGAGGCTCTGGAGCAGGTTGCCCAGGGAGGTTGTGGATGGTCCATCCCTGGTGGTGTATAAAGCCAAGCTGGATGGGGAACTGAGCGGCCTGGTCTAGTGGGAGATGGCCCTGCCATGGTCGGGTTGTTGGAACTAGATGATCTTTAATGTCCCTTCCAACCCGATTCATTCTATGATTCTATGATAATGGAAAATGTTAAAAAAATAAAAAGTATGGTTAACAACATAAATGCTAGTTAGTTCTGATGGCAAGATGTAGGTATAATATATATGCGTGAAATAGCTGTTTTGTATATTTAGATATGTGTATATTTATATATATTTGCATGTACAGTATATGTACTTGCAGAGTGACTGTGCATGTATTTATCCCTTGTTTATATATGTAAAGAGTACGTAGAACCAAAAGTAATTCACCTACGTTAAGTGATTTGACAACTACAAGAAACCAGTGGAGAAGACTTTCTGCAGGATCCCAACCCTGCATGCGCTGTTTCTGAAGGCTGAAACTACCTTTCTAAGCACCTTAAATGATTCAGGGGTTTTTGTTTGTAGCAGTAGCCACAGCTCACCAATTTCTTATCATCCATTTGAAAGTTTTTCCTCTTGAACAGGAAACACAAGGAAGCAATTCTGTTTGCATTTTCTCTGGTATAATTGTGGTGGTAGTGAATTATATCCTAAGGAGTTCTAGAGTTATGGGAGAAAACATTACCTTCTTAAATCAGTTTGGTGATGTGGAACTGTCTCCTAGAAATAATTTGCTACTTGTCAAGGGAACATTGAGCTTCCATAGCTTCCTTGAGTGCCCAGTCCTACAGTTGAGATACTTTCTATAATAAAGGATACAGGAATGCTAGGCTGGACTTGAAGTTCATTATTGTGAGATTCCGGTTGGATTTCTTTTATTGAACTGTCAATAAATGGAAGGGTGTCTGGCCAGATTTAATAAATCAAGGCCCTAATCTGTTCTGCATAAACAAAAATGTCTGCAAGCTTCATTTGATTTAGTGACATTGAAGGATGTATCATACTTAATGAAAAATTAATTAAGGAGAAATGGTAGATGGACATAGCTTTGGATCTCTGCTCTCTTTGTTCTTCTCATCTCTAATAAAGACATAATAAAGACCCTAACAACTCTAATAAAACAACAAAGAATCACTTAACAAGCTCTAACTACATAGTTATACAGTGTATAACATGCTTAGATTTTTCTAGCTATACCTCTGTTAAGGTACTCCAAGCTGCCTGTCGTCTTTGAGTTCATGACCACTAGGGTAACTTATTACAGTGATCTCTTCTTTATAAAATTATGAAAAGAAAACTAGCAATGTTGTTGATACACAGTAGATCTTCAGATGTATCGTTTTGTCTGTAGAAGTTAATGGAGCGTGTTTGATTGTGATATTTGGTTATGGACTCTACTACAGCAGTGGCTGTCAGTTTTACTAGGCTAAATCCTGCAAGTATAGGGGATAAGACAACTTCTTTGTGGTTTGAATCTTACCCGAACATAGACGGGAAGTTTGGCTTTGCTTTAGAAAAGGATTCTGCAAGCTTACGAATTCTGGAAGAGAAGCAAAGTTCTAATTGCAAGAGTTTGTGTTCATTCTGGTGATGTTTTCTGTCTTACCCCAAGCCTCTGAGATTTTTGTCATCAGTCATTGTTTTCAAGGTTACAATAGAAAACCTCAGTCACTGAGTAGTATAAAGCATTTTGGGAAAGAAAAACCCTAATATTGTCTGATCTGACTTCTGGAATCCATTTTGTGGCCCTGGCTCTTACAACTATTGTATAGACAATTAGTTTCAGCATTTCCAATAAGTCATTTTGCACTCCCAGCATTCAACTGAGTTAGTCAGCATACAGTGATAACATGTGATAGTGTGTTGTAGTGTGGATCCATTTAAAGGACCAAGCTGGAGGAAGTGTGACTTTCTTAATTCTGGTGCCATAGAACAACTTGTTCTTTGGTGCAGACTGGAACAGCCTCCAATTATTAGAAAGGGTGAAGAAAAACTCGAACTTTCAGCTATTCTGCATGTCATTTCTTAGCCGTTCTACAGCAGATTTTCAAAATACTGCTTAAAGAAATGAAGGAGCAGAGTTGTGTGTAGATATCTAATTTGCCTTGCATAATCTGCAAAGGTGACAAAGACACACAAATGCAGAACTTGATTTGACTGCAAAGTCTTAAAACCATCTTGCAGGCCACTGGATGTCTTATATCAAAAGACAATAATCTAAGTATTGTTCTGACATTTTAAAGTTATTTTAAAGCCTTTTTTTAGTGATCCAGTCTATGAAACAATGTATTGTTTGGTTAGATTTTATTACAAAATGTTTGTTCAGAGCATGTTGTGCATCTCTATTGTACTAGCTATTGAAGGCTAAATTTTGAAGGGTTTTGAAGTTTATGGATTTTAACTTTCCTAACTCAAGCGATGAATTAGAGGAAATATCGCTGTTTACTTCGCTGTAGCATGCAGTAGAGATCAGATATATTCCTTTATTTAACTTTTCTGTTTTCATATTTGTTTACATTGTTGTAATATGTAACATTTTAAGTATACGCCTGGAGTTGGGGGTTGACTTGGAGTGTTAATCTATTTAAATAAACTGGTTAGAGCCATAGGAGGAGGCCTGCAGTGTTTTCAATGCTTCTCAGCCTGAAAGCGCTGCATAACCCTTTTGGTTGCATAGCAACAGGTGCCTAGCAACAGTGATAGATTGCATTTCCAATAGTGACCAGGCCGGATGTAATAATAAAGCAAGAGTACAAACAGTTGTCATGGTTTTCTTTTCATAAAAAACTAGTTTGATTTGGCGGGGATTATGTTTCTCAAAGTGGTGAACCTCTTTGCAAAATGAAAGTAGTTTGAAAAGTTTTGACAAAGCTGATTAGAATGAGTGACTTGCAAGTCTACTGGCTTGAAACAGGAGAAAACAAACACTGAATGAATTATCAAAGAAGAATGGTATTTAGTAACCACTTTAAATGGCGTATAAATCTCAACTTCTGTGGAGTTCCAGTACAGATAAATTTATAAAAAAGTCCCTAGCTATAGAGGGAGATGCATATTATGGAAAAAAATATTGTCAGTCCTGAAATTGAAAGGATACTTCCCAGAAAGAGGTTGTTGTGTAACTGCCTACTGTTTGGATTCTTAGTGTCTCTCTTTGGAGCATGTGGTATCAGCTACCACTGGAGAGTGGTTGCTAGTCATAGTCAGGTTTCTCTAAAGTCAATATTTACTCTGTTATCCTTTCTTGATTCAGCTATTAGATACTAAGCAACATCAGCGCTCAGTTTTCAGAGGCACAGTGTTGACAGAAAAATACGTATACATGTGTTTTGTTTTGTGAGATACACAATCAAATAGATTACTTTAAATCATGAGAATTCTAACATTATTTAGAAAAGTTTGGAAGTGTCTTGTGTAGATACTGTAAAAAGGGCTAGTGAATAAAACTGAGTAACTGCCAAATAAATTTATTTTCTGTCATACTAATCTGTCAGTATTTCATTTTTTCCAAGATTTTGCATATTAACGGTAGAAATAAATAGGCAAGCTGGTGATTTAGGGTGAGAGGCAGAAATTATCTCATGAAATAGTGATAGATGAGATTACGGATGATTGCATTTGAGTTTAAATGTTTTGACCTGTCTGATCTGAAAATAAACGTTGACTGTTGAGTAAAGAAGACATAGATCACCACATGTCTAATTTTGAGAACAGTGATTAAAATGTCAGTATGATAAAGGCCAGTTACTTCAGTAGATAGTCTAAGTTAGTTATTGGTAATATTCCATGAAGATGGCACCATTTTTTTCTGAAGAAGTGGAAGATGTTCTAAGAATATAAAACCTAGAGATTTATTTACTGATAAAAGGGGCAACTCTAGGGGCTACACAATACAGAAGAAAATTACATAGACTAGATGTTACACACTTGACTTGGGATGTTGCGCTGGATTCTGCTATCTTAGTAGATTCAGATGTTAATCATATTTTCTTTTCTCACAGGAATTTTAAAAACTGAATTCTGAAGAAAGCTTTTCTTTTAAATGGACCTCTTAGGTCTGATGGTATAGATAATATCCTCCAGGTTAACGGTTCATCTCAGAATACTTTTCTCCACACCATTTCTCAGAATCCTCACTGCAAAAGATATTTGTATGGCGACAGAGAGGTGTTTTGAATATATTCGATGAAACAAGATGGTTTTATATGATTTTATTTGAAAATTATTATGTATTGTAGCATATATAAGTCCAAATGTAGAAGAACATCTTAGAAAGGTAGTTTGGTTTATCTGTGCAGTCTTGAGGAAAATAGCTCAGCTGGTGATAAGTTTCAGGTGTGTGAGTTCTGTTTAAATGTGAGTTAAGCTCTGGTCTGAACAACATTCCGAATTTATGTGATGTTTGTAGTCTAGGCTATTACCTCATTTAACCCCTGGAGTTTCAAAGTTTTGAAAAAATGATTTAGCAGTGTGATCTAATCTGATTGTATCTACTGAAAAGCATTTGAGTGAAGTGTGGATTGCTAACTAATTTTGTGTGTTACAGAGGTATTTATGTGGTAGATTAACTACTTCTGCTGCAACTGGGGAGCTAGGAGAGTGTGAAAGATTCAAGAAAATTAGGAATTTGTAGTTTAGAAAGACATTAGAATCTGGTAATGAAATTTTAGCCAGTATATAGAAAGCAGAAAATTAAAAAACCCACAAGAACATAACTTTTACAGTGTTCAGATTTATAGATTATATCCTCTTAGAAGTGTTTTTATTGAGTTGTCTTATATAGTACAGTTGTGACATTTTTAGAGGAGCCTGAAGCATTTTAACCTTACCTTGTAAGAAATAACATTCCATATTTATTACAGCAAACACATATTCCCAGATTGCGTAGATTACTTTCAGAATTTCTGTAACAAATTTACTTTTCAGAACTGCAGTCATTAATTTTACCTCTCCCTGTCCCTTCTCCCAAGTACCTGGGTCTCTATATATTGTGTCGGTGATTATTTCTAGACCAGAAGATGCTGCTTAGAGTAGTTGCTTCCCATATTTTTCTTATAAGACAAACCTGAATAATGGAATTCGTAGGTTAGTGCTTCCATTGAATCCAGACCTAACCTATTTGACTGCTCGCTTCATGGTTTCAAAAAAAAAGCAACAACCAAACGGAAAAAACAAAACTAAATTCCCATACAAAACAGAAAAGCAAAGGTTGAATAATGCACTGTACCAAACATGGTGGTAGTGAATGTGCCATTGCTTCCCATGTTCTCAGTGGAGTTCAAGTGAAAATTGCATCTGAAAGGGTACTTTGAAGTTCTTAGGACTTTACCACTTTTATAGAAGTGAAGTAAAAAAATCAATATTTAAGATAGTAAAGAAGAACTGAGAGGTCAAAAATAGTTGTGTGTAGAGGGTTGTAGCATGTAATGATGGAAGAGTTTGGGGACTGAGGAAGAAAAGAGAAGGTAAGCAGAAGAAAAAGTAAAATAGGCTTATTCCTAATTGTGTTTGAGTTTCTTATTTAACATAAGCACATAAGTTTAGGACACACATTTTGAATGTTTGGAAATGTAGAAAAATGGGCTGGAAGGGGGTAGACCACTGAAGTTCAAAGATCAACAGAAACCAAGAAATCTGTCAAAAAATTCTGTGTAGTCTGTTGGCTTGTTCATCTATCCCTCCAACTGACTTTCCATGCTGTTTAATGTGCTGTGGCATTACATTCTGTGCTTACTCCTAGTTTGTTGTTGTTGTTTTTTTAATTTCTGCTGTTAATAGGCAAATTTAGTTCCATAATTTTCCATTTCATGTACACGTTTTGTTTCATGTTTTTTTAGTGTAAGAACAGTTGTATTGAAGTTGAAACAGTTACGTATCTTTTTTTATTTAATGTCTGTATGTTGAAAAATAGACCTTGAAATAGCAGGCTAGACACCAATTCTGAAATAAGCTTTTAATCTGTTTATTTTTTGTAGTGTCGTCTTCCTGTCTTCAACCCTGACTAAAACGACAAATAAAAACGATGTTAGCTTCTGTAGTTTTAATGAAATACTGTGTAAGATTACAAGATGTTTAAAAATACGACATTTTTTTAAATGAGTAAAGAAAGAGATTTAAGTAGAGAACGTTTTCAAGAAAAAACCTATATTGGCATTAAATGTGCTTGTGTGAATGATTACAAGATGTAATTGATTTTCTGGGACCCAGCTGCTATTTATATGCTACTAGAGCATGTATGATACTCTTCTTGAATGAATTTACCAATGTACGGTATTCACTGTGGGATCATATACTGTATTTGTGGCACAATTATCTGCCAAGAGGAGTGAATAACGTCAGTGAGCTGTTTCTTTGCTTAATTAAATACTTAAGACCCAACTTAATGGGCCTACATCACATAAACACAGCATTTAATCAGTTATAACTACAGAATGCTGTTTGTGTGTTGAAGCTGTATTTGTGTATGTCAATATCTCTGTTCTTGATATGTCCTTGAGGAAGGGACTTGTATGGGAACGGTAGGTGTAGGAAGCTCAATGCAGTATTGTGAATCAGCCGTACTTTTATCTATAGATGACAAAGGTGTGCAAAAATAATCTTTGTTGATGATCTTTTGAAGAGATAAATGGAATTTTCAGGTTTATTTATGTCTATTGGTTCAGAAACTGTAGATAATGTTTCAGGAAATGGGCAAACCAAAATTAATTCCCTTGTGAACCCGGGAGAAGTGTAGAAGGGATATAGAATTCTCAGAACACTATTCAACATTTGTGCAACTAGAGAATTATTTGACCTAATCTCTTGACTTAAAGGAATGTGAACATTAGATGAGCACTTCGGTTTTCTCTACCATGGGTAAAGCCGAGTCATTGTTAGATGCAAGTTAAAGACACCACTTTCTGATTAGAAAAATAACTTATATTTAAGCAAGAACATGTAAGTGTGTTTCTGTGTCTGCTTTCCAGTTGTCTGGAAAACAATCTTCTCAATATTTCTAGCTTCTCAATTGCTAAGAAGTGACCACATATTTCAGAGGCTAATGAAGCCAAAAGTTCTGTTGGATTGTGATACTCATAACAAAGTATGAAGAATCTTCAAGTATAATGCGGGCTAATTTTTAACATTGTGTATTTATAGTACTGACCTTGGAATGGGATCTGGCAGGTTTTTATGTCACTTGTTTTATCTGAAAGAGAAATAATAATTACAACAGTGACCTTGCAAAGTTTTCTCTGTGTGCACAAGTCAAAAATTAGAGATGGGTGAGTGAAGATTGACATGTACCCAAAAGTTGTTGACTTTCCTTTAGGTAGAGGAATCTAGGTCCAATTTTTAGTTAAATGTTGTAAAGTTTGATTATGAATGGTATTTATTTAGGTATTTATGTTGTACTGAAGGTCAGCAAAAACTTAATTCTTGACCAGGCTTCTTCTTGGCATCAAAAATTGTGTGGTCCATAGTGCAGTGCCTGGTTGGATATACTAACCTCTCTGGTGTGCATTACAATTAAAAGAAGGAGTTGTGGCTTCTGTCAGGTGAATAGTCCTTGTTCAGGCCTTTGTCAGTAGTATGTCTAAAGGTGAAGATAACAGCTGCTTTAAAGGAATATTTGCCATCTTAATCCAACTGTTTCCTTGAGTTTCTGTGCTGGGGAAGGATATCTGCATTTAGGTACACATGTGCTTGTGCTTATTCTTTCCAGCTCTTGGCTCATTCCTTGTTCTGGTACTTTTGGTAGTGTTCCCCAGTGAGCTAGTGTATGGTCTACTGCTCCCTTAAATTCCTATATTTTGAAAGGCATCACCATGGGATTTCTGGAAATTAGTTCTTCATAATGTTCATGGTTTTTATTACAAGGGTTTCTAGCATTGGAAAACTCTGAGGTTCCCAGGCTTTATAGATATTCTTTGATTGTTTTCCTGTATTTCTGGAACTTGAGAATCTGTCAGATTTCTTTGGGCTTCAGAGAAGGAAAATATCAAAGACATTTGGAAGCAAAGTGTCAAAAGAATATTGTAATAAATAGGAGGATATCTAAATAATATCACTAAATACTTCATATAGCTTCACATTCATAGTGTCTTGTACTAACTCATTGTGTTTAGATTTGATATTTTTAATAGATTTTTGATTATTCTGAAAGGACTGACCAAGGTGATACAATGTTAAATGTAACTCTAAAGACTAATTTTTGTTGCTACCCATTTTGTATTAGTTTGCTGGTAAGAAATTTGTCTTTAAGGAATTCTCTTTCAAGAATTGTGTGTGAATTGCTGTCTCCCAGGGTTTGATTTTTAAAGCATACTTGAACAAATAGTACTATGTTTTGAACTTGGGTAATGTATAGATATTTTAGAAGCACAGAATTTTTCTGTTATAGTCATTGAAGGTTCTGACCTGTGAGGCAAACTTATTTTTCTCTTATTTGGTCGTGGAATGTAACAACCAAGCCAAAAATCACATCATACTGTGAGAAAATAAGCCGTTATTCCTACACGTGTATGAGAATAGCAGAGTTATCACCTTACAGTCATTTACTGTTGAAAAAAGTGAAAGCCTTCAAATAATTAATTTGAATGTCGGTAGCTAAGGCTGTTTTTTTCCTTTCTGTAGAAGACACAATCTCGTTCAAACCTGAAGATTGTATTGACGTGGCAAATCAGTATAGTTCCTTTGAATAAGTTGGCATGCCAATGCTCCTATAAAAAGTGTCAAACTTAGGATGTACTTGCTCTTACTATTTCAAAATGGTGTTATTTTATAATTGCAGTAGTGGTTAGTAAAAAATCCTAGTGTGGTAGATTCAGAAATGTCAGCCCTTTTAAACTATTTCTGCTTCCTTAAATTGTTTGACTAAGTTATTGTATCAAAATTTACTAACATGTCAGTTGTGACATATATTTGAGGTTTTTTTCCAAATAAGTTCCAATGCTATTTCAGCCTTTTTTATTATTGCCGCTTCTAGGACCTGAAATGACACCCTTGTAACGCCGAAAAAAATAGCTTTTACCAGCTAATGGTGCCCTAAATGTTTATTGTTTGGCTTGCAAATCACACTGTTTGAGACTTCTGATAGCATACTACAGTTCGTTTTGCACTTAGGACTTTCATTCTGTGTTTCTTCTTCAGTACATGAGACAAATACGTAATGGGTAACGCAAGTTGTTTAGTTTTGAGCTGAGTGAGTGAAATATCATTCAAACTGTAGCTCTGTGACTGAAACAATTGTGATGTCACAATTCTACATACCCTGCAATGAGTTTGATCACAAAAGAACGTCAGACCAATATAAGAAGTATGTAGCTTTGAACACTCTCTTAAGGGCCTACTTAAATGTTGAAATGTGTGGAAGGGAGAAGAGGGAATGAAATGTCAGGACAGTAATTGAAGGTAGGTTCTATGGGTGCAGTTTGATGCAGTCTGAGGTCCACTGCCATTTGATAGATAGCACTGGTTCCTGGATCTGCAAAAGCAGTAAGAATTCTTACTGCTCCATTAAGGAGAAGAGAGGAGAAGCCTTTTTTGTAATAGTCTGGGACATGTGTAGATCTGCTGCTTAACTTTTAGACTTTTATCCATAAACACTGCTTTACAGACAAAAATGTAGAACAGATGCTGTCTTTCAGTTTCCAGTGCTTTCAGACTTCATGTTGATTTCCTTCAGTAGGAACACTTTTGAGGCTTCTGAATAAGTGAAGTACATACAGGGATCTGACTGCTTATTTTACAGTAGTTTTTCCTTAGGAATGCATTGTTTTTATCATTCCATAGTCTCACCAGTCCACATTATAGTCTTGAAGTACTTTCTTTTCAGTTGGCAAAAGGACGGAAGAGGCAGTTGGTTTGTTATAGGAAATGTATGAGAATGCACCTGACAACATTCATAGCAATATTCTTGGCATTAGTTATATGTACATCAGCAATATGTTTTAGAGATTGGTTCTGAGATGTAGCTATGTTGCAGTTCTTCTCTTTATACGTCTTCTACAAATCTCCAGACACTCCTGGCTCATTTGCAAAAATACTTAGTAACAGTCCAGAGTCCCCTGATGTCTGGACAGCTGAACAGTGCAGCATATTACCGTACTGTCCAGTGAGTAAGCATGAAGCATTTGAAAGAAATCTTGGTATTGCCTGTGGGATTGGGGGCTGAAGGCAAGCATGCAGTCACAGCAAAATGATAAACTCATCTCAGAAACTGTTGAGTGTGCTGCTACCACTTCAAGTCAAACTCTGAGTTTCATCTTTTTTATTAATTTATAGTTTTTCACATTGCAAAATTACTTTCATTATATTGAAAACTAGAATGTTTATAAATGAAAACTATTTTTATAAATGAAAATTATTGTTTTGGAGCATGCTCTTAAGTGAATCTGAGTCCTGTGCAAGAGATTTGATTTAAGTGTAGAGTGTTGAACAGCTGTGGTTGGTATAAAACACCAACTTATCATTTTGTCTGCATCTTGAGGCTGGTCAGTTCACAAAACATGCAGTGTGACGATTGATATATGTGTTTTAACTGCATTTGTGATCCATACTGCTGTTTGGATTCTGTTATTAAAGAGAAATAATTGTTTTCTGTATATTCTCATTAAAAATAGCTACACCTTCTTCCACGTCTTACTCCATTTTATTAAACTTATTTTTTCCAATTAATAGGTATTTTTCTAGTGTTCACTTTTGCTTAGGATCATATTTACTTTTCTGGTACCGTACTGACTAAAGAGGTATTGGTAATCTTGTCTATTTATCTATTGAATTTTCTGCCATGCTGCTCTAGCATTGGGTCATTGAGTAATTCGGTTGTCAGTTTCAGAAAATTGGGGTTCTGAATGCAATATATGATTTTGTTAGAATGCTTTTAAAGCTATTTTGCTGTTTGGTTCTGGTTTATTAAAGCTGCTTTATTATAGCTTAGACTCTTCTAGTCAAAAACTTATAGAAGGAAGTAAACAAAACAGTAGAATTGTCCATACTGGGCTGGATTTCATTAATTTAGTCAGTTAAATAACTTAATCAATTTTAAACTTGTTCAGCCAGATCTGGTTAAATGCCAGAGTCTGAGCAGAGCACAGTGATAGTCTAGATAAAAGTGAGTTGTGTAGAACAATTCCTTGCTTCTCATTTGTGTTGTTTTGATGGAAAAGATAATTGAACTTATCAACATACTTGAGGCTTTGTCACTAAGTGACCTACTGTTCAGAAATGAGCTTAGTCCTCTTGATGTTTTGCTTTTAAATCAGAAGTCGAAATTTTACAGATTATGTAGGGAGCCGGTTAGCTCAGTCAGCTGAGCATAGCGCTAACAATGCTAAGGTTGCGGGTTCGATTCCCGTTCGGTCCCCATGTGTTGCCTGATCTAGTTGACAGGTGGCGTCCCTGGCGGCAGGGAGGCTGGATTAAAATGATCTCTAAGGTCCCTTCCAGCTTACGCCATTCTATGATCTATGTAATTGCTATCAGTGTCTTGTACCCATCTGAGGCTATTTGAATTTAAATAACAAGATACTTGGGAATTTATTAGTCAAAAATATTAACCAGAGTGTATTTCAGTAGGAACTGTCTGCCAGGACTCAGCTGTTCCAGTCAACAGCTAGTCTTGGTCCTAGAAATCTGAGAATCATCTACTTTATGCTGTACAGTGCCATTTCTTTACTATCAGGTTTCAGTGGATCAGAGATGTCAGTGTATTTCCTCTTCTGACATGTGTGTGTGACAGCTCTTTCCATTTCAGAGATGGGAGGGTTGAAACTCAGGCAGGCAAAGTGACAGACTGAGGATCATGAAAAGCAATGTGGGAAAGCAGAGTGCTGAATTTCCTGATCTCAACTCTTAAGCAAGTATCTTCGCTGCATGGACTAGGACTCTCCTGAGAAATGTTTTGGTCTTTCTAACCTATGAGGCTATGTAAAGAATCAAATGTGTTGTCTACTGGATATATTTAGAATGCATTTTCGACCCTTAAGTCAGTGAAATAAATAACATTATGTAAACTGTTAAATGATTTATGGAGATACACAGTCATCATGGTGTTTATTATTGGAGTTCAGAGGTGAAGGGACCCCCTCCCGCTGTGAGTTTAGCATTTGACCCTCTACTACGATAAATATGATCTCTTTTGTGTCACCCATTAGAAGGTTGACTTCTAGACTTCCTAAAACCTGACTTTCTAAAAATTGATGAGGGGAACAAATGTGTTAGTACACCAGTTGCGTTTGAAATAAATTGTTTGAAGTATCTAAATCTTCATAGTAATGATTTGGATATTTGTTTTCAACATATTGCAGAGTTCACCCCTTCTCTAGTGATCTTGTAATTGTCTAAATCAGCAAACCTACTGAAACAGCGTAATAAGCGATCACAACTTGTCCTAAAATCAAGTCAGTAAGCAGCCAAAGTGCGGTTTCCATGAACTAGAACTTCCAGGATTAGCTGCAGCTTAGCTACATTCTTAGTGTATTTAGGTCTGTATAATTCACATATTCATAATTAAATTTCAGAAGCTAATATAATTAATGAAATATTTTAAATTTGTTTGTGATCATAACATAATACAGGAAGAGCTAAACTGGTTTACCAGCTTGTCTTCAGTGATATTATTGGAGTTGACCTATTAATGTCTTCATTAACTGAATTTTAAGAAAGTTTCACATGCCTAGGCACTATAGGGGAACATTTAATTTCTCTTGATAGCCAAATAACTGATTTATCAGTGTGATTTCATCAGACATCACTATCTACTCAGAAGACTTTAAAATAATATGTAGATAAGAAAAAACATAGCAATTACTGTTATTTTTAATTATTCTTTCATCATATCTAATTAATATAAAATGTTTCATGTTTTAAAGAAATTTCTACATACTGCCACGAAAATAATAAACAAAGTAATCTAAGTGAAATAAATATTTGTCATACAGCTTCAAATTCTTTATAGGTATCAGTCTGTCTCTATCAGTAATCATGAGAAGGTGTGAAAGAAATCAGGTATTTGGTACATACAGGGATGCATTTGGAATTACAACATGCTCAGTATATGTAGTATTTGTAACAAGTGCTAGTCTTAGAAATAAGGATTGTTGTATCAGCCTATTCTCAAGTAAGATATCTCTCTACTAGCCTATTTTTCTTCAAATATGATTCAGGTATTTCAGGGGGTTTTTGGTATGTGTGTCTCTTTTCTGCCACCCTGTGGGCCAGCTTGTTTTATTTCTCTATTGCCTGCAGAAGAAGAGTTACATTTTTTTCTAACATGGATTTTTCTGCAGTTGTTTAATACTGATTTCTGTTTTCAGAGCTGAAGTTTTAACAAAAGTGAAGCTAAAACTGAAGTTCAAAAGTTTGGTTAAGCAAGCTAGTATTTTAAATCTTAAATTAACTGTCTTGGGAAGCTAATCAGTTAAATTTCTGTTAATGGCCTCTTTTTTTTTTTCTGAATTTTTGTGAGCAGATCAACAAAAGGAAGAGACATAATTTGTAATAGCTTTTCTTACAGTGTACACTTCAAGATAGCAGAATGTATGAAGTTCTATTAATTCATAATAATAATGTTACTTTAACTTCTTCTCAATAAACAAATCAAGCAGAAATCTTTGAGTAAGGTATACAGATCTTACCAGAAGAATATATAGACATAATACAGGAGTTAATTTTGACTTCTGAGTGGAGAAGCCTATAGTCATAAAATTCTTGGATAAGAAAAAACTTAGTTTGCTTATGACATTTACTTCCCTTTCATCTTGCTGTAGAATTGAACATTCTACTATGTGTTCTCCCTGCTAGCTCTGAAGACTAGTCATTCCAGCAGGCGTTAATCCAGTCAGTTTAAGTGTGTATATAATCTTAGAAGGTGAAAAAGTATGGGTGTTTATTTTCAGCTTTCTGCTCTGGAATCGTTTTGTTCTGAAAAAGCACTGAAGTTTTATTTCAGTGTATGTTCCAGTGAGACTCCTGGCTCTGTTATATTTTCATTTGATGAATAACATGAAAGTATCAATGACTGGAATTTCAAAGGATTCTAGCAACATGTTTTTTCTTCAGCTAACTTAGTAGCAGATGGTGTCAATTTAAGAATGAAGTTTTAGAAGTGCCCAAGTGTTTGAACTTGCAGATTATCTGACAAAGTGGTCATTCATTTGTTGTCTTGTATTTGTCGATTGACTGTGACAGCCATTTGACCTGGGAAGATCTTCTTGGGAAAGCAAATTTTGTACAGGGTAATCACTGAGTTTGTGGAAGCAAACGTGAGGGAAGGTGAAGCCAGGCCAGTTGGTCAGACTTCGAATATAGCAAATAAATGTATAATATAGTAAATAAAACATAGAATCCAACTGAAAGTTTGTGTGTTTCTTCTTCGATTATTCCCCCAATTTTTTTTTTTTAATGGGCAATGTGTACATCACAGTTGAAAATTTTTATTTTTATTTACATATTTCACCAAATACTAAAGGGTAAGGCTTTGACCTTTTTAGGTAGCTTGCTTTTCTAACATGCTATGTGTGGTGCTTCTCAATTCACCTTGCTCACCTTTAATTGTTACAAGAGATCTTCCATTTGCTGCATTTGCCGCAGCCAGGGCGTTTGTAAAAATATTTCAATCTTTAGATATTTTCAAGCTTAAAGGGAATGTAGGCAAACTGTTGGGGGCAGCTACTCCAGCAAGTCCCATGGCATTCTACACACAGGCAGAGGAAAAGCAATGACAAAATAGCCACTCCCAGGGACCAATAAGAAGGGAATGGAAGGGATGGAGGGTGAGGAAGTTTGGGCAAGTGGTGATGGTCACACGTGGAAGGGCGCGTATCTCCCATTGGGTGCTGAGAAGAAGTGCATCCAGTCCACTGTGAGTGCTGTCCTTTTAACCCTCATACAGGGCTCTCCAATCCACCTGCATCCTTTTCCTTTCCTGAGCTTTCAGAGCACTGCATGATGCTGGCCACCATGCTTGTTCTTTGGATACCACATTCTGGGCTTGTGCTTTGAGGCTTTGCTGACCCCTGAAGGGAAATTGTTGCCTTGCCTTTCCTGTCCATGTGGCCACTGCATGCAGGAAGCAGGCTGAAGGTGTGAAGTATTTATTGGTTCGAAGGTAGTTCATTGCCACTGCTGATCTAAGCCAAACAGCTTTCATCGGTCATTACAATAGCTAATTTCACTGATAGAAAGGGTATATATGTAAACCTACTTTAAATATCTACTTTCTTTTAAGCTTCCCATTCAGAATAGAAAAATATAAGCAATAGAGTGTATGGAGTTTGCAGTGTGTGGAATCTCATCAGGCTGCTGTGTTACAAGCATAAGAACTGTTATATGTGTTTGTTCTGCTCTTTATGACTCATTTTAAAAGGTGCAGAATTACACGACATACCGTGACTTTTTTACAGTCTATCTCTCTTGGTATAGTAAATGGCAGCTTTTATTTATGTCATGGTTTACATCGTGCAAATCCAACTGTTATCTTTAGAGGAGATAAAAATACACCTCCTCCTCCAACTCATTTAATGTGTTCACATATAGGATTCCAAATGGTTTTGAAAGACAAACACTGTGAAAAGCTTTTGGATATTTAGTCAGTAACCGTGAAGCCAATAATCTGAGCTTGCAGCGCCAGCATGTTGAAGTGGGGATCTGTCCTCAGCCAGTGGGTGAATGAGCCAACCATATACTCCTGGTAGTCATTGTCTGCCATCACCACGTGCAGGACACCTGCAGAGCAGGCAGGCAAGCCTTAGGGCAGTCCACAGCTGGATGTAACTGAAGCAGAAGGTGTGGAAGCAGGTGTTGATGTAGGCTGCGTTGTCCACGTCATCCAGACAGATGGGGCACAGGCCATGTGCTGCTGGCTTCTGCTGCCCTGGCCACTGAGGCTGACTGCTGCTGGCTGTTGTGGCAGAGCCAGTGTCCTGCAGAGCCTCCTTGGTGCCTGACGCCATGTCCTGCCAAGAGACACACAAAGTGCCTGGGCTCTTGTGGTGCCAGGAACGGAACAGCAAAGGAAGGCCCAGAAAGTGCTAAGAGGAGGCAGGTGAGGGCCTCCCAAAAGGTCTCCTTGCAGGCTGGAAAGTGTCCCAAACACATGCCTACCCTCTTCGGCTCCCCCCAGGCATGCTGACCCCTCCCAGTCCAGGACCCTCTACCCCTGCACTTTCCCTCCAGCCAGTGAGCTAACCCAGAGTACCTGCAGGAGGTGGTCAGGGAAGGTGGAGGAACCTTCAGTGCTGCCAAGGGCCCCTGCACCCTTCTCAAGCCCACAGGTCTGTGAGAGCCCCACCAGCCAAGTCTCTGCACAAAGTCAGCACTGTGTGTGGAGGTCCACCATCCCGCTGGAGGTTACACGCTGTGGTGTGCACTTGCAGGAGGCCTGGACAGAGGCACTGGGACAGAACTTGCAGGTGCTGAGGAGCGTTGAGGTTGGGGCCATTACGTGCCCCCGGTGACATCAGAGGAGTCTCCAGGGCTGCACCCCAACCTCCACTGAGTGAGAACAGCGAACATCCCAAAGGGGAAATCATCTTCTTCAGAAGATATTGGCCATGTTTTGGTGGCCTTTTGGGCAGATATTAACTTACGGCTTGTCAGATCCCATGGTGAGAGACTGCCCCTCCCCAGCACAAAAGCCTAGCAATGGGCAGTGCAGCAGTGCGGGTGGGGAACTCTGGTGGCCTTTTTAGTGCCGATATAGCACCCTGACTTGGCTTCTCTAAGAGCTGTCAGAGGATCACTTGCCTCTTTTCTGGGGAAAAGCCCCAGAGGTGGGACATGACCTCTGGAGGCCATCTATTCTAACCCCCCTGGTCAAACAGAAACATGTAGAATCAGTTGCCCAGAACCATGTCCAGATGGCTTTTGAAGATCTCCAAGGATGGTGCTACAAGCTGTATCAGTGAGTTCTCACCGTCATGGTAGAAAGAGTGGTTCCTGATGTTACGCAAGAACTTCTCGTGTTTCATTCATGGGTTGCAGAACGGATATCTGCTCTACCATGAGCCTTCTTTGGCTGCAGGGGCACAACCTGCATCACCAGTATCTTCACCAGAGTCTGCAGTGGAATCTCTCCTCTGGTACATGGAGCACTTTCTCTCTCTCCTTCTTCACTGATTTGGTGCTTATATAGTTGTTGCTCTTGGATTTTTCACTCTTCTCTCTCAGTTGTTGTTGCATAGCTTTTTTTACCCTTTCTTGAATATGTTATTGCAGAGGTAATACAACAAGCTCAGTTTTGGCCAGTAGTGGGTCTGTTTTGGACCCATCTGGAGGTGGAGCAGACTTCAGGCATCTTCTTGCAGAGGCAACCCCTGTAGCCCCACGGCTACCACAACCTTGCCATGTAAACACAATACAGGAGCCCAGAACTGGACACATTATTCCAAGCATGGCCTAACCAGTGCTGACTAGAAGGATCACTTCCTTCTACCTACCTTCAGTACCTTGTGTAATGCAGTTGAGGATTATTGTTCCGGGATACAAGCTCTTTCAAGAGAGCTTGCACTGCGGGTGTTTAGTAGATTCAACGTGATATGTGTGGTGTGTATGCACATGCATGTCAGTTGTTTAAACATGGAGATGTTCCCTTTGCACCCTAAGAGGCCATCCCACTCTACCAGTGTTAAGTCGTGAAGATGGTTCTACTGAGAATATCTAGACTATCTTGGCATTTGTTTCAGCTTAGTTGGAGGAGGCAACTTTAAAAATAACTTTATAAATTATTTTATTTTATGTTATATGGTAACCTATATATAAATGTTCCTGTTTATTCTTTCTGTCCTATAGTTCAGGAACATATTATATCTGCACAGAATTTCCTGTGTGGGTTTTTTTTTTAGTATTTTAGCATTATATGCAACAACTGATTATGAAATATAAGATAAATTTATGTGTATTTTAAAGCAAATTTCTGGTCCTACAGCAAAGCCTTGGAGAAAAATTGTAACTTTGTCACATACACATTGCACTGAGTACTTCAGACACCTCCTTTCGTCTTCACTTGCTGTATCTGGTTAGGTGATAATTGTTTAATAATTCATTTCTGTGCACCATCTGTAAATGAAGACCAAACAAGGGCTGAATTATCTGTGTGTATATGGCGTATTTCAATCACATTTCAGAAACCAAGAAGGAAAATATTCAATGGACTTTTTTTCCAAAGTGCAAAACTACTATGTTTTTTAAGGTTTTGAGTTGGATAGGAGTAACATGCAGATAATCTTCTGCTAGGTGGAGAACTTTTATCCAGGACCCTGAGAATCTTGTGAAGGTATGAGGAGAAATGATAAGGGAAGAAAGAGAAAAACACCAATTCTTGTAAATATTAGAAAATTCTGATAAGGATATGATTGTGCCTTCCTCTTGTTCTAGGAAATGCATGATGTGTCATAGTAAGTAAATTGAAAGAACCAAAGAAAGTTTCATTAGTATTTTGTTAGTGTTTGATAAGTGTGCAATTCATTCCTGTGTTCTAGATTCATGTAATTTGCACTTCATAAGGAGATTTCTATTTTTCCTGAAGTGCTCTAATGCAGTAGTTAAAAAAGCAGCAGATATGACTGGCTGCTGCTTTGATTAATAAGCGGCCCTTACATTTCAAATGTGAATAAACCATTTAGATTTGACTTACTTGCAGACTTCATTGTGAAAATATAAGGGGTTTAACAAGAACCAGAGCATGAATCTGTCCGTTCTTAAGCTTCTGTTAAATACTATCACTGACTTTATTTTATATTTGGTGTCATTTGAGCTGCATCTCTTTCTCCTGCCTTCTCAAGGCAATTTAGGTACTTTTGTTATGATCTTGATTCACCAAAAGTAGAAAATCACTTGGGAACATACTAGATTCTGACATTTTAAAAATGACTGTAAGTATTTCAATTATAGTTGCAGAGTTCTCTGTTTTTGTTTTTTCTTGGCATAGAAAAGGGAATTCTCTTTGCCTGACATTATCATAATACAGGGAATGGTGTAGTTTTTCACCTGGAAAATTAAAAGGAAGACAGAATAAGTATTTGGTATATGGTTAGTGTTGTTTACTTCAGAATAACACAATGCAACACAGCAAAGCAATGTTGATTCATTTAAGCTGAAGATAAATCTTGCATTTTGTTCTTCTTTGTAGTAGAAACTTGAGTTACAGTCTACAGAATTAAAGGAAAGCTACCCTTCACCAGAAAGAGAAAATCGGCACTTTTCTAGGCATGATGTAATTTGTGTGCTACCTGTCAATTTTAAGATGTAAATGTAGTAGCTGCATTGAGCAGTTACTTTTCACAGAATCACAGAATGTTAGGAGTTGGAAGGGACCTCAAAAGATCATCTAGTCCAGACCCGCTGCTAGATCAGGATCACCTACAGTAGGTCACACAGGAATGCGTCCAGGCGGGTTTTGAATGTCTCCAGAGGAGGAGACTCCACAACCTCCCTGGGCAGCCTGTGCCAGAGCTCTGTCACCCTCAGAGGGAAAAAGTTTTTCCTAATATTTTATGGAACCTGCTGTATTCCAGCTTGTACCCATTGCCCCTTGTCCTGTCATTGGACGTCACTGAGAAGAGCCTGGGTCCATCCTCCTGATACTCCCCCTTGATGTATTTATAAACATTAATGAGGTCAGCCCTCAGCCTCCTCTTCTCCAAGCTAAAGAGACCCAGCTCCTTCACCCTTTCCTCATCAGGGAGATGTTCCACTCCCTTCATCATCTTTGTGGCTCTGTGCTGGACTCTCTCAAGCAGTTCAACAGACTTTAGAACACATAGCTAATTACAGGGAATCTGACAGTGAGACAAGTTGTCTTTTGCAGTCAAGGAACTCCCCATATGATGATTGATAGTTTTGCATGCTTTGTTGAACCTTAGTAGAACTACTGCGCTGTTTATCTCATTATTCTAAATGAGTGAACAGCTGAGAGCAGTTGGGGCCTTCAGCTCTTCGTGTTGCAGTTGTCCTCCTGAAGTTACTAAAATATTGCATATTGATTTCTGTTGCAGGTATATTAAGAACTGTTTGCTGTATTTAGGAAAGGAAATTAGTTTGTTCTCTGAAATAGGAGTGAAATTGGAGACTTGGAATATTAGGTCTATAAAGTAAAGCTGTTTTATGCATGGAAGGTTCATAGATGTTCATTTATACAGTGCAAGTTCTAAATGTTTGCATCATGCTGTTTGCTCTCTTTCTGTGTGGAAAGAAATCAGTGTAGTAATATCAGTGTCATTTTTTGAAAGTAAGGAATAATGAGAATCAGGGATGAAGCTGCCTTACGGAACAAAAGCTGTGAGAAAAATTACAGTAGGAAACAACAGGCCTGCTGCTGTAACACTGCAAGATTCTGAGCAGTGAAAGAAAAGCAATTCTTGCATCTCTATTAGCTGTCCATTAATACATAAAATATATCAGATTATGGCTTAAAAACATATAAGCCTCCTGATACGTAGAAGGTTGTAAGTCACAAATTTGTGCTTGGTTTAGAATCTGAAGTTATTCGAAATACTAACTTTTAAATATTCTTCCATTGTAAGTTCCGTAGTTTTGGTTTCCAGAGCTTTGTGCAGATTACTCGGTCAGCTTTTTCCATTTCCAGCAGCTTTGCACTGAAGTTATTTCAATTCACAGAACTCATTCTGTACCTCATCCAAGATAATTTCTACCTTGTTTCTGGTGCTTTTTGTTCTTCTAGTGAGTGCTTCTGAGCAGAGTGCACTTCTACTCTTTTGAATCTTTTTTTAATGTTAAGTATTACGTAACTTTGGCCTTCTTTTTTGTTCATATACTCTTTCAGCAGAAGCATAAGCAAGGGTAAGGGTAAATTAGGATATGAAGAGAAGTTAAGAGGAAAGTAGAAGGTAAGGAAGGCTTGTTTGGCTAGACAGCTGCCAGATGCAGAATGACAGAAAATGTAGATTAGTATGATGAAGTTGTATCTGAACAGAACTATACGTCTTTGTCCCCTTCCGCGTTCTGTGGATGTTGACATTTTAAGTCTGTTTTAGTTGCTTTGTAGTTCAGAATTATTTTGCATTCCCCATGCTTTCCTGTCCATTTTGCAGTGAGTTGGCACCATACTAAGCAGATTTCCAGGTGCAGCTATAGTGTGTTGTTGCAACTGTTATTGCTGGGTAATTGGGGACTGCTATAATGGGAGTATTCTGAGAAACTAGCCAAATGCCAAAATTTCAGGCAGGCATTTATTTATGCTCAACTACTAGCAAATTAGTATGTTAAAAGCTAAGAATGAAGCACTAATCAAATACATTAGCTAAGCCATAGGGTTGGCCATAGCATTTGATGGTTCTTAGTCTCTAAGTCAAGATCACCTGGCTTGTGATCTCTTTGACATGGAAAGCTAGAATGAAACTTGGCATTTTTGCTTTCCCCAGACTCTGCTGGGTGACACTGGCATTTAAACAAGTCTCTGTGGGCCAAAACCAGTCTGTTCCAAAGCCAAGCTCATGGATGTTGGTCTATTCTGTTTTCTTCAGAGGAGTATTACCTATTTGCAGGCTGCTGTCTAGCAATCTGTTTCCTTCAAATAATAGCAGATTATGCGAAGCAAGCAAATGTGACAAAATACTGTACTTCTGATTCTAATTCAAACAGTCTTTTTAGGTGTCTGTCTTAAAGCAAACAGGATTTTTTCATTTTTCTAAAACAAGCAGTGTTACGTCTGGGAGCAAGACTAAAATGATATGTTCCACAAATAGGCCTCACACTACAGGGAAGGAAAGCTCCAGTAGAAGGTAGATCTACTTCCTCCATCATTAGCAGGGTAAAGTAATTACTAACTCATCTACTGACCCTCATGACAGACATCCGTCTCTCACAAAGTAACATTGCAGATTGAGGAGGATAGGAATGGGAGAAACTGATGAGATTTTATCCAGTCCATTCATTGTTTAAGCAGATTACATATAGTTATTAAGCCTACAGATGTCCCAGTTGTAAGCCTGTTTGCATGTCTCCCTGTTCAATAGTGAAAGGATTTGGTTTAGCTTACTTGTTTGTTTTAAGCCAATATTTTTATTTACTGGTATCAGTGTTATTACGTTCTTGTTGAAATCTGCTTTCTTGGTATTTCCATAGCCAAAAGACGGCTATAACTTCTGTATTCAGTAAATGAATGAATTTTGCATAATTCCTCATCTTTTCTTTCCTGTGTTTTCCAGACTCTAACCCTGACATGTTTAGAACATTTTTCTCCACATAACCTCTGGTGTGTCAACAGTGTTTTTTAACTAAGATTCCCAAATCTCAGAGCAGTATTCTATATCTTGTTAAGTCAGGAAATTAGTGTCATGCAGTAGAAATAGGAGCTGTGGAGAGTAAATGTCCAAAAGCTGGTATAATACTATCAGAAGATGTGATATCCTGGGCTGCATCACGAGATGTGTGGCCAGCAGGTCAAGGGAGGTGATTCTCCCTCTCTTCTCCACTCTTGTGAGGCCCCACCTGGACTACTGTGTCCAGTCCTGGAGCCCCTACTACAAGAAGGATGTGGATGTGCTGGACCGAGTCCAGAGAAGGGCCACGAGGATGATCAGAGGGCGGGAGCACCTCTCCTATGACGGCAGACAAAGAGAGTTGGGGTTGTTCAGTCTGCAGAAAAGAAGGCTCTGAGGAGACCTTACTGTGGCCTTCCAGGATCTTAGGGAGGCCTGCAAGAAAGCTGGTGAGGGGCTTTTTAGGATGTCAGGTAGTGATAGGACTGGAGGGCATGGATTGAAGCTAGAGATGGATGGGTTTGGATTGGACATTAGGAAGAAGTTCTTCCCCATGAGTGTGGTGAGACACTGGCACAGGTTGCCCAGAGAGGTGGTGGAAGCCCCATCCCTGGAAGTTTTTAAGGCCAGGCTGGATGGGGCTCTGGGCAGCCTGATCTAGTGGGGGATGTCCCTACCCATAGGGGAGGGGTTGTAACTAGATGATCTTTAAGGTCCCTTCCAACCCTGACAATTGTGATTCTATGAAACAAAGATGGCAAAATTGGAACATTGAATTTTACTTGCTTCAAAGGTATTGCATACATAGGGTGCCATCACATGGTTATCTAGTTACTGTAGTAAATACAGTAGGTGCTTCAATTGGATGTATGAATTAGTATTTTAAGATCAATATCAATGCTGTCTGCATGAAAATCCTGTGAACTATGCATGAGCCTGTGTCATTAATTAGAGTGTTTTGAACTGCCTCAGCTTCTCAGAAAATTAAGAACTATTAAGAACTATTGAGATCCCTAATGAAAAAAATCCCAAAGCTTTAGCCATTTGGAATCTAATCATCTTATAATGGATTGACTTTGAAGGATTTGTTAAGCATTTCAGAATGAAGCAAAAGGTGTCTTCCTTTTTTCCTCAGATGCAGTGTTTTGTACTAGAACTGTTGTCCTCTAATTTGATGTAGCATAGCAACTGTTTCATTCTCTAGATATTCCTCAATTTAAATGAATGTTTTAATATTGGACCATTTTTAGTCTCTTGAAAGCTCTAGAATATGCTTAGAGTCCTTTAATAGCTTTCATCGCTTTTTATCCTTCTAAGCTCTCTTTACTATCCAGTGATTATAAATTCTAGTTTAGTAAATGATGTTGATAGGAACCTGAATCTAGTGTGGTGAGGTTTTTAGTGGGTGAAACCTGTGTTTCACTCTCTATTTGTAGCATTCTGATTTCTTTATTTTTCTTTATTTTGACTTTCCCCATCCCTACTCACAGGGGAATTGTAGATTTTCACCTGTCCCATCATCTGCTTTTTAGTACTGCTGAGGTGATGAGTAAAGGAAGAAAGTTAACAACACAGTCTTTGGGGCAGTAATCCAGGCATGAAGTGTGTCGTTCTCTTTGCACCCAGTGAGGAAACGACTAAGTGAAGCATTTGAAAGATATCATAGTGTATTACTAATTTTATAACTTCTAAGCCTGAAGTGTTAGGTGGCCTTTAGAGATAATCACAATGTAAGACATCATTGATAATAATAATAATGGCAGTTTAATTAATAACTGTCTTAGTATATAGGTTCATTATTACATAGGCTAAAGCTGAGCTGCATCTTTTGAGTCATGCCCAGTGACAAGAGGCAACAGGCTCAAACTGAGATGCAGGAGGTTCTGAAAAAGAGCAAAAAGATTTTTCCTGTGAGGATGACTGAGGATGAGCACAGGTTGTCCAGAGAGGTTGTGGCGTCCCAATTCTTGGTCATATTCAAAAGATGTTTGGAAATGGTCCTGGGCAGCAGGCTGTAGGTAGCCCTGCTTGAGTAGGTCCTTTGCAGCCTCTGGGACCATACTGTGATTCAGGTAAAGTAACACAGAAGGCATCAGAAACAGAAAATTTGTAACATGGAGGTAACAGGCAGAGAACAGAAACAGGGGGAAAAAAACCCACACAGCACTCACTTCTGAAACAAAATCCAAAGCTAATTTCAGAACTATATGATAGATGCAGAAGTGACAGGAACTCTTTTGCACAGGTGTTACTCCTGCTTTTACATTCTTCCTCAGAAAGCACTGGCTGTTAGGCAAAGTGTCTTGAGCGGTGATCGTTAGTTCTTGAAGGATTACATTATGTCTTGTCCCCACCCTGCCCCAAGCCAACAGGCAATACTCAGGGTGAAATTTTATAAAACTGCATTTTGTTGTCAAGTATTTTGAAAGGTGTGAAGAAGTAGCACTATAAGTGTTAGACTTCACAATTACTTCTGCTAATATAAGTGGTGCAGCAGAGTAAGTTCTTGGCTCAAGCTAGAAATTCCATTTGATACTATAAACTATCATTCTGCATAGAGGTATATTTTGGAGATAGTGAACATGCTTATCGCAGTCCATGAAAGCTATGTTAAGATATTAAGGACAGGCACCTTGGTATAGGAAAAGTACCCAAATACTATTTAAGGTATGTAACACTTGACTAACTGAGACTTGAAAACCTGATATCCTTGATGAGCAGTGTAAACGTTAACTTAGAAAGCACAGTAAACTTACAGAAATAATATGTAATTTATTTAATTCTTTTATCAAAACCTGTTTCTGGTTAAACGTAACAAAATATCTATTCCAACAAGGAAATTCCCATGAATCATAGAATCATAGAATGTTTGGGGTTGGAGGGACCTCTAGAGATCATCTAGTCCAACGCCCCTGCCAGAGCAGCATCACCCAGGGCAGCCACAGAGGGACGCATCCAGGTGGGGTCTGAAAGTCTCCAGAGAAGGAGACTCCACAACCTCTCTGGGCAGCCTGGGCCAGGGCTCTGTCACCCTCACAGTAAAGAAGTTTCTCCTCATGTTAAGGTGGAACTTCCTATGTTCTAATTTAAACTCATTAATTCTTGTTCTATTCCTGGGCACCACCAAAAAGAGACTGGCCCTTTCAACTTGACACCCACCTCTCAGATATTTCTGTACATTAGTATGATCCCCTTTCAGCCGTCTCCTTTCAAGACTTAACAGCCCCGGTTCTCTCAGTGTCTCTTCATCGGAGAGATGTTCAAGTCCCTTGATCATCCTCGTAGATCTCCATTGGACTCTCTCCAGTAGATCCCTGTCCCTCTTGAATTGAGGAGCCCAAAACTGGACGCAGTATTCCTGGTGTGGTCTCACCAGGGCAGAGTAGAGGGAGAGGAGAACCTCCCTAGACCCTGCTGGACACACTTTTCTTAATGCACCCCAGGATCCCACTGGCCCACTTGATGGCAAGAACAGACTGCTTCATCCTAGTGAAGATTGTTTCCTAGCTACTTTTTCATTTGTGAAAGAAACCAACTTTAAATTCAGATAGCTTGTATCCCTACGTTGCTGCACTCAGTTATGTGAGCCATCCCATGCAATCTCTGTGACTGCAATGAGATTACAGCTCTGCAAATGCACACTCATGTTTATTCACCATGCTGTATGTGAGTCCTTTGTACACCCCTTGGATATGAGTGCTTCAGAGAAGCACCTAAGCATATTGGTATCACAGAGAAGGCCTGTGTGGCTTCCTCATAAAGATGCCTCTTAGCTACTTCCTTACTCAGGTGAAGATGCTTGAGGTGACCCCGTTTAAGCGTCATTTTATTGATTATGTGTTCCATTTCATTCACTCCATGTTCTGTGTTTGTCAGTCCTTTCCACCTTCACAGGGCCCTGATAACTGTCCCCCTCATACCATTCCTGGTTTAAGTCCCTTCTTACCAGATCAGCCATTTTAATGGAAATGATACCTTTGCCCTGCTTAGTGAAGTGGGTCCCATCTTTCCTAAGCAGCTGTAACCTTCAAAGAGAGACCTGTCACGGAAACCAAAGCCCCATTTTCAGTGCCAGTTCCACAACCAGTTGTTTACACTCAGTATCAATGCCCGCCTCCTCACATTGTTTCACCCAGGAAGAAGAAAAACATGACCTGGGCTTTTCTACTCACAGAAACTTCAGTGGAGCTAATTCCCTAGAATAGCATAAATATAACTGTTTATTTGCTAGTTTTGTTTCTTGCAACAGTTGTACTTGTTAGTCTTGTCACAACAAAAGCTCTTAAGAAGTTTTGGTTTGTACTGTTTGTGAATGTAATCTTGTTATTGATGTGTACTGATGTGTACAGCTGATGTGTAGTACTAATATATTGTCCAGTAAATACAATTTTGAAGTTTTTGCAGGTAAAATTAGTAGGTAGATCAAAGTCAGAGAGTCACAAAGTAGCCACTCAGCTCAAGCATCCATGTGCTGTCTGTTATCTGTTGGAAATACGGAATTTCATTATTGCAATAGTTGACTAGTACCGTTCTTAGGTACTTAATCTGATTGTCAAGACATTGCTTTTTTGATTTTAGGAACTTTCTTTGAAGAAGTTAAAAAGAGTTACCACTTGCATTGGTCCCTTCCAGTGTGTATCTCTCGGTATTTCCCTCTTCTGTTATTATGCTATTGAAGTGTTTTGCTACTGGAAAGGATATGTGAATTCAGAGAATCACCTTATTAACTTCGTTCTGTGCCATTCAGTTAACTATTATTGCACCCATAAATCCATGAAAAGCTGGAAAAAGAGTAATAAAATGTATATTGCTAACTGAAATACTTATGTTAGTCCTTATATCAGCAGAGTCCAGATGTCTACTTTGGTATTCCTAAGAACATTAGGAGAAAACAGTCAATCAAATAGTATTTAGTAAGAAACTGTTTTTCTAATGTGAAAATACATTAGTATCTAAAAAATATTTATAGTATTTTTACTTTTTCCTGTGAATGGTGAATATAAATTGCCTTCTGCTTTCCTACTAACACATATAAATGATTCCTTTCAATTGATAACATAGCTTGTTTGAAGAGAATTATTTATAAAATTTTTTGTTTACACAAAAATTGAAAATGAATGCTTATTTAAAACTAGTGTATTATTGAAACTTGTTTCCATTTTTACTATTGTTCAGGAACCAAGAATCTGTATTACTTATTGAAATTTGATGTTCTGAGAAGTTTTCCTTTATTATGAAACAGATTATGTTGCCAGAAATTCTTAATGAGCGTATTGGTGATTCATCATTATAAATAGATAAGATCTTAAGATTAGCCTTTTATTCTGACCATTAAAATCCTGCCATTAGTGCATGTGGTTACAAGATCTAGTTCCCTTTACCTTCTGTGACATTTTATTTAGCCTTTTAGAGGAGAAAAAAGAAATTTCCAGCTGCACTTGAAAGTAAATTACAGGCTTTCATTTTCTGCATTGAATTAAAGCATGCTATGTTACTTATCTGGACAAAAAAAGCATATGTATCTGAATAAAACTTAGCAAACTCTGGTAGCTTAAAAAAGAAATGAGTTCAGGGTGAGGTAGTCCAGGAGCAAAATAAACAGTTATCATTAATCTGACATATTTTAATAGTCTCATTTGATAAGTAATTGGTCAAGTTAAAGACTTAAATAATTCAGTCTTGATATTTCAAGTCTAGAAAACAGAAGGATTCCAAATGAGAATTTGAGTATGTAAAAATAAAACTGTAGGGAATTTAACAGATGTCGTGAAATTGCACAGAATATATACAGGAAAGGGGTAATTTTCAGCATAGTAGCTTTGCCTGAATTCTGCCCATTAGCTTCAAGAAATAGTAGTCTTGTCACATTCAGCAGCTGGACTTGGGCAATACCTTTTTCCCACTCCTAGGGGTTAATTAGCCTTCTTTCAGAATGTGGCTTTTTAGCTTACATTGACATGTTGCAACAAGCAATGGCTATACAAAGCAAGGCCATTAACAGACGGGTGTGTCCAAATGCTTAATTAGACAGAATAAAAAGAATCTTTGTCAGACATTCATCTGTTTCTTGTGATACACCTGACAGTCTCATTAGGCAAGGATGAAGTCTTTTCTGCTGTAAGATGCAGTTCTTTATATGCAGTGTCAGTGAAAAACTGAGAGACTTAATTTAAAAAATAAAAATGTAACTGCTCAATATTGATGCAATGTAAAAGATTTACACCTACTGCCTCACTAACACGGTTCTAGAAAAACTTTGAGTGAGTAGGGAGACAATAACGGTTGACTGTCATACTCGATTGCATCTATAAGGAAAAATCTATACTCTCTAGTGAGCTATAGCAAAGAATTCCAATTAGGAGAGAAATTTAGAAAAAAATAATGGAAGCAACTTAAACACTTTTGAATAAATTAGTATTAAGTGATTAGGTTTATTTCTGCTTAGGCAAAACTGGTGGCAAAGCCTGTATTCCACAGTCATGCTTTAGTTATCCTAGTTTACCCGCTGATAAATCAGTTTATAGAGCAACAAGTTACTCCTTCTATGAGATTACCGAAAACAGTGTATTACATTTCTGAGGTAGAGAAGCACATCAGATTGTATGCTTAAACACAGAGCCGTCACCAAATTAACAGTGTGGAGTTAAAATTAATTCAGTCACCAGAACACTTTAATCAAAAGTGTAAGTGCAGTTTATGAATTGCACAGCTTTCCCCTCCTGTGGATGGGATGACATCACCTGAAGTTTGGTAGGTCGGTGTAGCAGTGCCAGCTATACGGTGGGTAGTCCTAGGCTAGGCCATGGGGTCCTCTGGGATCTCTCCAGTTCTCCTTAGGGTTGTCCACCCTAAGGAGATTCTCTCTCATGAGTCCCAGTACGTCTTAGGACATCATCATTTCCAGTACTGGGCAGAGAATACCTGATTCTTGACTATCCCCAGTCAGCATCCTTTAGTGCCTAGCCATAGATTGTCAGCTGTCACTGGCACTTGCTGTCTGCCCAACTCAAAAGCTTCTCTGCAGTGACTGACAGCTGGTTGACAACCAAAGTATCCATTGTTCTTATAATAGAGCTGCTCCTTGTTCCTGAAGGGCTAACATTAATGTCAGCCATGCACAATCCATGACAACTGCCACAAGGAAATGAACACTTCATCTTCCTCACAGAGATGAGAGTACCTGGCTCTGGTTTCTTGAGCATCTTGAATTACAGCTGTAATGATCAAGTACTGCCTGAGATGTGACATAGCAATTAACAGATATATGGCAATACGGAACAGTCTCTCACCAGTCAAAACAGTATTTGAATGTAGTAGCATTCCTCCTGCTTTGCAGTGATTGACATGTTTGTACACTGTATCCATGAAAACAACATACAGTCAAGTAAAGCTAAGGGCTGGTGTACAATCATGACTTAATTCTTTTCAACTGTTCACTTCTGCTTCCCTTGGAACTGAAGTATCTTGAATGATCATTTCTTGAAATTGGTGGCTTAAACTAACCCATTTAATTGTGGTCTGAAACTGACTGGAAGTGGTTTTACAGCAGAGAGGTGATTTAGGAAGTTACTCAGTACTTAGCTTTTGATTTCCAATATTCTGCTAGCTTGCCAATATTTTTGCCTGGGTTACATGTAAGAGTGAATGCAGACTTGCTCAGGCAGGCTGGCGATTTTTTAGCTTCTGTTTTGAAGGAATTTTACAAGTCAAAGGTAATGAGCTGAGAAAAAAGTACATGTGATTAATGAATTAAGGTGAAGGTATATAAGTAAGTGAGGAGGCATATCCATAGGATTATTTTGATGATTTTGAAAAAAATTTAAATTCTTAACTGGCAAAACAGTTGTTTTGATCAAACAACATTGTGCCTACATTACACATTTTTTCTTCTATTTATCTTTTAATATTTATATATAAAACATTGTCCAATGACTTTTATGTATGATTGTGCAAAATAGCAATTACAAAAAGAGTTTGTTTTCTAAATAATTTTAATATGAAGAAATTTGCCTTTCTTAAGTAATACTTGGCTTTGCTTTCTAAATAGGGAGAATATTTATTTATTAAAATCTCAGATTTCATTAGGTGAAAGATGGTTTACAAGTCAGTTAAATACAGTTTGAAGTTCATAGTTTCCTTTAAAAAACAATTTCATTACATTTCTTCCTTTAAGAATGTTGATCTTTTCACAACTTGGGTTCTTTTTGGTTAGCAGTGACTTCCTGCTGTGCAGGGACTGAGTGAAACATGAATTACTCAAATGTGGAAAATTGTTTCAGTGTTTAAGTATAAAACTAAAGTTCTCAACTCCTTAATATTCCATTAGGAATGTTGCCATTCTCTGTGTCACTGTTATTTTTTTGGAAACCTCAGAAAGTACTTGGTATCCTGTTGTGCTGTGCTGCACCTCTCTTTAAAAGGTGTAATAATCATTGCTATGGTTATTATTTCCATATATATATGTTTAGGCAAGTGTATTTGTAGTGTTAAGTTCCTTTCTTGCCTTTGTTTGCAGAAAATAGTTTTCTAAATCTCTGACTTGGTGTATTAAAGATTATACCTTTACATTGTTGATAACATTTGGTCTAGTGCACTTAAGGATGTCTTACGTGTCACAGTGTCTTATTCATTTATCTGCAGAAGATAAATGATTTAAGGTGATTGCATATTGGAAAGTGTCGTGGTTTGACCCTGGCCGGCA